>NC_091238.1:19580173-19672673 GCF_040958095.1 Procambarus clarkii
CACGTTAACTGAATGTATCATAAAGAAGAGCTTATGTCAAGTCTAACGTAAAGAAACATTTTCTGAAGTTTGACCTCTCGTCACGTAAAGGTTGCAAATTATTTCCATTAGAAAGTTTATCAGGAAAAATGGCAAATGTTTTTATTCTTGATAATGGAGGATACACCATTAAAGGAGGATTTTCAAATCAAAATGAACCCAGGTACAGTCACCAATGAGTCTTTGTCAGTAACTGGATGGGTGAGCAAATGGATATAACTTTACCCTAGGCTTGGGACACCTCAACAGTCCCCGTGGCACAGTGGTAAAGCACTCACCTGTCGCTTCGCGAGCGCTTTGGCCTGGGTTCATATCCTGACCGGGAAGGATTTACTGGCCGCCAATCCTTAACTGCAGCCACTGTTTACCCAACAGTATAATGGGTACCTGGTTGTTAAACGATTTGGCGGATCATATTCTGGGGAATATTAGGATTAAGGACTTGCCCGAAATGCTACTCGTTCTAGTGGCTTTACAAGAATGTAAGAACTCTTGTATATTTAAATAAAATAAAATAAAATAACAGGCTATGTATGAACTTACTGCTTCCAATACTATAGTATATTAGTAGGTAATTTCACAAAACTAACACTAGACTAACTGCTTCTCATCAATGAGAATATCTTGGAATAAGGAAAGCCTATTTTATGTATGTATACAGGCATATATTGAACAGAATTATACTTGCAAGTGTCTAGTCACCACAGATTACTCTTCATTACTAGTCATATGGCTAACTGCAGTCCTGGTTTTAATAAATCCAATAAACTGGTTTTAAAATTTACTTAATATGGTGAAATGCTTTAATTTTTATGATGCTGCAATGTAATTTAACTATTATCAATTAATCAAATAAGTAATATTTGGGTACTGTTGCCAGTCTGCAGCCATTTAAGCTATCTTTTTGCTGTTTGTAAATTGAATACCAGATGATTACTGTGTGGAAAATCAATGGTATAAATTGAAAGAGAAGTTTATATATATAAATCTCATACTAAAGGCAAGCCTGTTACAATAACAATTGTACCGAGATTATGATAAAAATGTATCAGTGCCTGAAGTTTTGGCCCAGTCCAATTTTGCACCAGTGGTCAGTTAGGTTGATATGTCACTCCAGTTTAAAAGACTTTTCACCAGTTTAAACATACACAGTATACTGCATGATATTTTTATTATACCCACCTTTCCTTTTAATATTTTAACCATCATAATACTGTACGCCAATTTTTTTTTTTTTTTTTTTTTTTTTTTTTTTTTTTTTTTTTTTTTTTGCATAATATCAGTTTTTGTTATTCCACAACAGAATAATGCCAAATGCAATCATGAAGGCCAAGAGTGAGAGGCGACGTCCTTTTATAGCCGACCAAGTGGAGGACTGTCGAGATGCCTCGGGACTCTTCTACATTCTTCCTTTTCAGAAAGTGAGCTATTTAAATGAGTATGATTTTAGTGTAATGTAGAACATATCCATAGAACATACGGATATGTTCTTCTTTGTTTTGAAAAGTGTGCCATGTTGGAAAATTTTCAATGTTTTTGATGGATATTTTAAAAATCTTCTGAATATTAAATCTACCTAACCTAAGGATTGTGGATATGTTGGATATAGGAATAGGTTGCCAGTCATCATTCACATACACTTATAGTACCTTCTGAGCTAGTCATATCATCAATTTAAAGGGTGGCTTTTGCACCAAGTGTGCCAAGATGATACTTTACTTCAGTCTACTTGTGTTAAAGATCCTATAGTATTCCTGTATGGTCATGTAAGTTACTAGCGTGAGGGTATTTAATTGACAAGTTTAAGGGAAGTCATATGTCATTCTAAAACCTTCTTTCCTTTGAGGCATTCTCTTTGAGCATTCTAGATGGCCAGGTATACTTCTGTAGCGAGTAGATTATCCCAATAATATACTCGCTCCAAATGCATTGTTAATATTCCTATCAACCTTTGGAAATGAATGAGGTGAGGTGTTGCCCGAGCAACATGGTGAGGTGTTGCCCGAGCAACACGGTGAGGTGTTGCCTGAGCATATAAGCAGCAGAATAGCAAACATTAACTAGTCTACTTTCAAGTGTGGTCTAGAACAGACACTTGCGAGATACTTTACCGACTCTCAGTGCGCTCAACTCACACCATTGCTCGCCAAGGTATCACCTGCATACTTCTGTATACTCGACTAAAAAAATATATATATATATTCTTTTAGTGTCTGTGTTTATTGTCACCATACTTTATGTAACAATAGAATCGTTACACTACCACTTCCAGCATAACCTAAGAATGTGTTAACTATTTCTTTGATTGTTAATGGCATAATTCGTCTGCCAACTTTGTCAGCATGACCATAAGTTAGGTAGGGTGTATAGTTGCCAGTCTCCAGACACTTAAAGTTATTGATATTTTTTGGTGGATTAAAAACAGTTATATTCTGTATGCTATACAAGTTATGGTATGAATCAAAAGAAGAGGCATTATTATATAAATGCCTCTTTATATTATATAAATGTTATTTCTTACCATATCTGTGGTAAGAAATAACTTAATAAATCAATCAAGGTACAGTATTATAGGATTTCTTCATTTATTTTATTATAAGATTATACATTGTGGTCTGTTTCTTCCTCTTAGGGTTATTTGGTTAACTGGGACATTCAAAAAACAATATGGGATTACATGTTCGGAAAAGATGTGTTCAATGTGAATCACTCCAATACCACAATGATCATCACTGAGCCATACTTCAACTTTACTAGTACTCAAGAAGCACTGAGTGAGATATTCTTTGAAGAATATGATGTAGATGCCCTTCTCAGAATTAATGGTATGTGTTTCTGTTAATGGTCAGTATTGTTGATTAGTCATATTTATAGTAATTTAATAAAGCTGGATATTGTAAAGACATCAATGCATTCCCTTCTCCACATGTGGTCAATGCCTCCCTCTGCCACCTGTGGTCAATGCCTCCCTCCACCACCTGTGGTCAGCCCCCTCCTTCCTTGACCTACCTTCCATAAAGATAATTTATGACAAACTGGTGTGTTTGTTGGGATGGAAGCAAAATCTTTCAAGTTTTTGTACATCACTTGGAAGAAAAGTGTCCATTTGTTAACTGCAGCTCTGAGCAATATATGAGATTACTTATCATTACTATCTTTGATCCATTTAGGTGAAGTGTCTTGCAAAAGTGAATGATCACTCATTAAATGCAAATTTTACATAAATAATACAATTAAAATTGTGAAGGAGAATGATAATGTGCTTTGTCATGTGTTTCTTATGATGTGTTCAACTGCTGTTGTCAGTCATTGGTTGTAATGCAGTACAGAAGCAGTACTACATTGCTAGTGTAGCTCAGAGCATTAGCACAAATAGTTCCTTACTATCTGTCAGCTTCTCTTTCTACAGTATTTTCTTCTCTCTGGCCCTGGCTATTACCTCCTTACCTTATAAAAGGGATAATGAGAATGGTAATCTGCCTGAAACGCTATACGTGCTAGTGGCTTTCCAAGAATGTAAAAATACCGATATTATGTAATCTCACAAACCCATTGTACCTTCTTGTGAATAAATTATTATTATTATTATTATTATTATTACTACTACTATTATGGTAAGGATGAAATGTAAAAATTTTGATCAAAGTTTATATCTCTACTGCATTCTCTCCTCAGACAATTTTTCATTATCTTTTTAACCTGCAGGTGGTGACCTGTCTGTCCACAAATACCATCGTGACCGACCGCGGGAACTGTGCTGCTTGTTGGTGGAGTCGGGGTTTAGCTTTACACACATTGTGCCATATATTCAGGGCAAGAAACAGAAGGATGCCATCTTGAGGGTTGACATTGGAGGAAAAGTGCTCACTAATCACTTAAAAGAACTCATATCTTATAGGTAAGATGGTGACATTTTAGTAGTCAACTGCTGTGGGAAAATACAAAGCTTTGGTGCCTAAAGCTTAGCATAAAACAAAAAGTAAGAATATTTCCAAATACAGTATATTTGTTTTACATGTTCAAATATGCAAGATAACTAGAAACAAACAAATAGCAAACAATTTGGTATGTTAGGTCAAAGGAAAATGCAATTTCTAGATTTTTATGATTAATTAATTAAGAAGGATTAGAGCAGGACCTGATGTGTGAAGACTGGGCAACCCTAAACACAGAATATGAATAGTGCCTATTCAATATTATTTGACTTGTATTAAATGATTTATATGGAATATTATATTCCGTATAAATAGTAGCAGTTTTTCTACATGCAGGCTATGGAGTATGGGGCTGGCTGATAAGCAGCTGAATCAGCATAATAAAGCTGTCTATACTCAGCTCCTTCTCTATAATATAACATCTTGGCAGCTGTATGTTGAGTTTTCCTCTTGCTGCAGCCTTTCACTGTATAAAATTTGAATTTTCAACATAAAGTTGACATATGGGGGAATTACATGTGAATTACATTCAATGCAGTGGTCATCACAGTCAGAACAAAGTTGAGAGGTTCTGGTTTCAATTGCCACAACAGGACAGAAGCATTTGGGCAACTTTTCCTTTCATCTAATGCCACTGTTTACCTAGCAGTATATAGGTACCCGAGAGTTAGGCAACTGTTGTGGATTACATACTGGAGAAGATCAATAGTCCTAGGGGGACTTTGATAAGCCTAAGACTTATAAAAAATCCCCACACTGTCCCCAGAGTGTAGGAAACCATTCAACACTTGTTAATGGATTTAAATTTATTCCCTGCTCACTTAATCTGTGTAAATTATGACCAGCCTAAAATCAAAAGTTGACTGTTCTGTAATGGTAAGTTAAGCTTAAGTTGATGACTAATAAATTTCCTTTTTATCATATCAGGCAGCTCAATGTTATGGACGAGACGTATGTGATTAACCAGGTGAAGGAAGATGCATGTTTTGTGTCTCTTGATTTTAATGCAGATATGGCAATAGCCAGAAAAGGTAAACAGGAGAATACAATTTTACGAGACTATGTCTTGCCAGATTTTACCACAATCAAACGTGGTTATGTTAGACCACATGAGGAATCTACAGGAAAATCCACTGGTGGTGAACAGGTAGGTTGACAATTAGATATTCTAGGTGGGGATACCTTAAGGTATCTCTTTACAGGACTTTTGTACTTCATAGTCTATGCAATTTCTGGAAAATACTAATCACTATCTGCTTTAAACTTTCAATACTTGTATATGGTGCTGCAACGAAAGTCTAGTGTTATTGGGGTATTTTGACCCCTGGTTATCTTGAGGTTATCTTGAGATGATTTCTGGGCTTTAGTGTCCCCGCGGCCCGGTCCTCGACCAGGCCTCCACCCCCAGGAAGCAGCCCGTGACAGCTGACTAACACCCAGGTACCTATTTTACTGCTAGGTAACAGGGGCATAGGGTGAAAGAAACTCTGCCCATTGTTTCTCGGGATCGAACCCGGGACCACAGGATCACAAGTCCAGCGTGCTGTCCACTCGGCCGACCGGCTCCCCTAGTGCCAGACTTTGGAACCATTTTAATAGATTATTTAGAGGAAATGGGAAAGCAACCTTATGCCTGGTTGATACCTGGTTGATACCTGGTTGATGGGGTTCTGGGAGTTCTTCTACTCCCCAAGCCCGGCCCGAGGCCAGGCTCGACTTGTGAGAGTTTGGTCCACCAGGCTGTTGCTTGGAGCCCTTGGAGCCATGTTTGCCCTGATGCCTGGGTCCAGCTCTGAAAGCAGCTGATAAATTAATATTGAAGCCCAATTTCTAATCAGTGAAGTACCTTAGACTTGAAACATTCATACCCAGGGAAGAACAGTAGACTTGAAACATTCATACCCAGGGAAGAACAGTAGACTTGAAACATTTGTACTCAGAAAAAACAGAAGTTTTACAAAATATTTACCAAGGTAAATGGTCTTGGAACATTATCAAGGATAGTACACTAGTATTGTGATTGTTCTTGGGATTTTAGATACACACAAAAAAAAGGATGATGCCAAACATATTTGGCCACTGCCCCTGAGCTAATTTTATAAATTACAGTAGTACTTTTTACCCATTTTTTGTATAATCCCTATGAAATGCCATTACAGTAATTAAAGAGATAAGACTCTACTTGAGAATGGTCCAGGATGGACCGAAACGTTGTCGTTCCTTCACTTTCTAGTGTGTGGTTTGGTCAACACAGTAATTAAAATTTCTGATCTAAGCCTCCTCAGTCACTGAACATGTAAATGAACTCCATATAAACCATATAGGGAGCCGGTCGGCTGAGCGGACAGCACGCTGGACTTGTGATCCTGTGGTCCTGGGTTCGATCCCAGGCGCTGGCGAGAAACACTGGGCAGAGTTTCTTTCACCCTATGCCCCTGTTACCTAACAGTAAAATAGGTATCCTGGGTGTTAGTCAGCTGTCACGGGCTGCTTCCTGGGGGTGGAGGCCTGGTCGAGGACCGGGCCGCGGGGACACTAAAAAGCCCCGAAATCATCTCAAGATAACCTCTAAACCACTTGCTCAGTTTGCTTGAGCCAGTGGCTTATTTGGGTTCACAGTGACCTGTTCAGGCTCTAATGACTTATTCACCCTCCAAGATCAGTAGCATTCCAGATTCAGTACTCTGGTATCTTAATTGGAGAAGGTAGACAGTGGCAAATCTAAATCAAGCCACCTCCAAGAAAACCAATTTGTTATCATAACAAAAATTAGACTACAAACCTACAAACTACAATTTAAATCAAACATCAAATATTACTTTAATATTGTCTGGCCAATCAGCTGCTACATTGACCAGGTGGAAGCACCATCACAACAGAATCAGAGAACCCAGTGACTTGTTACCTGGGAGTATATGATTCAGGGACATAATAAATTTGAATCGTTTTATCCTTAAAATTCTTGTCTATGTGTAGGGAATCTCCATGTATTAGTGTTTGATTTACTATGTGTAATCAGTTGTTTGCATCCCACTGCCTCATGCTCTGCATTAGCACTTTTGTTTCAGGGTTTCTTCTATTACTTTGGTGGTGCCTGGGGTACCTAGTTGCACACACACATTGCTAGTGGGAACCCAGGCATGTCATCTCTGATGGTGATTCCATGGTTGTCCTCCATTCTTTGGGTTTACACTTGAGCAGGTAGCCTGGTCTTGTTTCATTTATCTGCAGACTGCCCTCAACTTTTTTCCATCCATTAAGTGGCATATTTTGGTTAGGGTATTGCCCCATCTTATGCTGTTCAAGCATCTTAGCTTCCTCCTTGACTTTGGACCTAAAGCTTTGTTGATTGGGTCAGTGTGTCTGTTGTAGTCGATTTGATATCTGATTATACTTTGTTCAGTTTTTAGTGTTTTCCGACCCTGATAGTCACATTCTTCTACCTCTGTCTGGGTCTGTTTTACCTTAGTGTTTGTATGCATTGTCTTGTGTGAAGTAGGATCCTATGCGAGTTCTTGATTCAGTCTGGCATGCATCATGTAGCTGATTGTTTGCAAGTTTGTGCACTTAAAGGCATTGCTTATTCCATGATTTACCTATCACCATCTATGTGGAATCTTTCTTCTTTTGTGAGGATATGTAGTGGTTAGTTCTCCATACACAATTCGTGAATCCCTTCCTGAGAATTGCAAACGAGCTGCTCACTCCTTTATACTAGCCACCCTCCTCTGCTCCTTCAGGCACTTTTCACTGGTCAGTTTCTTGGATTCCTGTACTAATGGCTCCTAGGTGTCTTCTTTTGGAATCTGTGCAGGTGTTGGTCAGGTTAGTTCTGGAGGCTGATTTTCTGTCATTCTTGCTATTCCCTGAGTATATGTTTGATGGTGAGGATGCTGTGCCAGAGTCTTCAGCGCTCCCCCTTCCTTTCCATACTGGAAGCCTGTCTTCCTTCCTTTTCCAAGAAGAGTTGTACATTCTCTTGTTATCTTCTCCAATTTGAGCATCTGATTTGGATCGAGATATAATAACAGAAATGGTTTCTGAGGCCAACCCTTGTTTTCCTCAGGAAAGAAGGTGCTATAATTGGATGGTGGACTTGTTGAAGGTTGCTGTATGATTTCACCGAGACTTCCTGGGCTTTGACATCCAGGCCAGATGGGGACCCACCTTTCCAATTTGAATTCAGTGCCTCTTCTCCATCCAGGGTTTGGTATTTTGTTCTGTGTGGATGCAGATGTATCACTCATTACAAGGTTCTCCTGGTTCCAGTTATACATGGCCTCAGAAAGTATACTACTCTAATTGGTTTCTTTTCTAACACGTCCTGCTCAGAGATTATGGCCTCTAGGTTCTGGAAGCCAAACTGTACCTTCACTGCCGGCTACCTGCTGGATCTCGTGTCCCAAGTGGGGGTGTGTGTTGCCCTTGGCCACCTCACATCAATTCAGTTCCTGATTTTTTGGACTGCTGTCTTTGTACCAATTTCTTTTAACCTCTATAACCCTTCTTCTCTTCCATTTGCTTAGGTAAGATCCTTGTATTCATTTTGGTATATTTTACATTGTAATTTGCTCAAGGATGCAACTGAAATGCTTTAGGGCAGAAATAAGGCATTGGGTGAAATGAAATACTGTACACCTTTCTGAGTTGGCCCCAGAGTTTTTGCTTCTGCTCTCTATTTTTGTTCAGTCTTTCCAAAACATGATTGAATAGTCTGGGCAACAAGTGATGATGATTGTTCCTCTGACCTTGTTTTGGTCATGGTACTGCCACTTAGTGGTGGTTGGGAGTTCGCGGCCGATTGTCAACTGGTAGTTAATGGAGAGACAATTTAGGCTGTTTGATTAAAAAAAAATATTTGGAAGGGATTTGTCGAGTCTAATGCTTTTTTTTTTACGATTACAATGTGATATCTCAATGGTGACTTTAGTTAGATTTGTCATTATATCCCATCCCGACCTATGTGACCAGAATACAGTATTTGGAATGTTACTGACCATGATGGGTTAATAGGTCATTAGAGCTTGACAGGTGGATTGTGAGTGTGAGTGAGTGTGTGTGTGTGTGTGTGTGTGTGTGTGTGTGTGTGTGTGTGTGTGTGTGTGTGTGTGTGTGTGTGTGTGTGTGTGTGTGTGTGTGTGTGTGTGTGTGTGTACCCATACAGAGGCTACTGGCTCAAAAGAGCAAACAAGGGACTGGCTCAGAGAGGACTAGCTAAGAAATAAGCACCTGTACTGTGTATTTAATTTCATGTGATGGCCAATTTTTATTTGAATTTTGAAGGGTATAACAACATTCTTAGCTTCACAGTTTCAAATAGATTGTAAATTTCCTTTGGAAAATTTATCTTTTGCAATAATTTTACAGAACAAATGTGAATATTGAACATAAAGAGCTTATGTATTTTCAGTTAATTCGTCTTAACAATGAATGCTTCAGTATTCCCGAGCTCCTCTTTCGTCCAAGTGATGTTGGCATTCAGGAGATGGGCATCACTGAAGCAATTGTTTATTCTATAAACAAATGCCCTGAGGAAACTAGACCTCATCTCTACAGGTGAGTTCTTCTTCAGTAATAAGATTTGTCTACTTCAATAACATTTTCATCTAAATAATTTTTGTTCCAAAAAAATGCTTACCTAGTCTGATGTGGTTGCCTATAAAGCACAGAGTAATTGGGTACAAGTACCAGAGTAATTGGGTACAAGTACCAGAGTAATTGGGTACAAGTACTAGAGTTATTGGGTACAAGTACTCAGCTACAAGTACCTGTGGGAGTTTGCACCACCTGCTCATGTAAACTTGACTATATGTGCACTCTGTCAGCAGAACTATTCACATTTGTCATAATATAAGTGAATGCAAAGAAAAATTACGAAATTCAGAGATACCTCCATCAATGGTGTTCAAGAAATATGTAAGCACTTCATTCACAATGATGTACTTGCAGAAGTCTTAGACAAATATAAATAATTTGCTTACTGCAGGTAATGCATGCACATGACTGTAAAGCTACCATCCAGTTGGATGGGTATGGAGCAAGATTAGTAACTGTGTAAGTGACGTCCTACAGACGTAAACTGCCTGTATAGGCAGTACTGTTGTAGTCCACTTCTTGAATCACTTGTGATATAAAAAGATTATTGGTACAGTATATGCATTTGTGCAAAAAAAGAAAATTGTGTAACTACCTTCACAAAATTGTTACTTAGCTATATAAACTGGGGTTCAGTTCCTGAACCCATTATGTGCCTCTGTAACCCTTTCCACCCTTGCCCATGAGATGGGTATGGGGTGCATAATAAATGACTAAACTAATTGTCTACAAGACATTGATTTTTGTTGAGAATGAACCATTCTCTATGGGTATTGAGGGACATTTTTCCAGTTATTGGTCACTGCTATTCATCATGCATATATAAATGAGGAGGCATATATATTGAAAAATGTTAATTTTTCATACTGGTAGCCCATGTTAATACAACCCTCAATTCCTTCTGTTTATATGATAACTACTAGACTTTTACCTGTTGGATAATGTGACAAACACAGTATGACACCATTTATACTCCAAAACTTAGGAATGTAATTGAGCAATCCTTGTTGATCAGACCACCAACCAGGAGGCCTGTCAGAGACCGGGCCTCTGGGACATTGAGCCTCAGAATCATCGATAAGCAATCAGTCCTGTGTAACTATTCCAGCAGAAATCTTTGTGCAGGTTTATCACCCTGTTGATCGCCGTTATCAACAGCGTCTAAACACCAATGATAAAAATCTTTTATAGTTAATCAAGTGCCAAACTATAGTTCAATTAATTTACCGGTATATACACTTTAGTTATTAACAAATATAATGCTCTTTCCTTTGTAGCTGTTTCATTGTGTTTTACTGATAAATTATTTTTGTAATTTTCCACTTTCAGAAACATCCTTCTAACTGGTGGTAACTGCAACTTTACAGGGTTTAAGGACCGAGTGTACAATGATGTTCGGTCTATGTCACCCGATGAATATGATGTTAATGTCACTCTTGCTAAGAAGTAAGTAATAGTTCCTGTATGTCATAATATTTTTATTGCAGGTTTAGGTTCCTGTGTTGTACAGACACAATCGATCTTTCGTTGATATAATCAAGTTGTGAATACAGTTGTGGGATAGATTCGAGAAGTTTCCAATATTTTCCCGAGGGCCAGTAACACTAGTGGCCTCGACGAGGACAGGAAGCCGGTGGCTTGTCGAAGGTCCCCCAACATATAATACTGATTTTTTTTAGCTTGCTACTTTGCAATTATGCAACCTATTATGTTTGAATATGTTGTAGTTTGCAATGAGAGGTTTATATAATTAGAAATTTGCTGTTAGCAACATAGGGAATTAGTAAGCAACTTGCAGAGCATTAAAGGGTGTCTGATGGTTGTGAATCTTACCTCCAAAGCCACAAAAGAAATCTTATAAATCTGATCATATTATCTTTTCCTTTATTTGTGAAGTAAACAGTAAGGATGAAGTCAGACATGCCAGGATCAGTTACGAGAGGAAATTTTTTATTAAACTTGTTATATTTTTATTAACAGCCCGTCTACATATGCCTGGAGAGGAGGGGCTGCTATCAGTAGGTCTGCACATTTTCCCGAGATGTTGGTAACAAAGAGGGAATGGGAAGAAGATGGTTTCACCATTTGCCAAGAGCGGTTTAGTATTTAAATTATATTAAAAATAATTCATCGCTGATTATAATGAAATGGCTATTTCTGGTGGGTGCCCTTAGTGGCACCCTGTACTAACTGCCTGGTTAATAGCTCCAAACTTGTCATGCCCCACCAGGCCTTTACAAGTCATAAAAACCTATTGGAGACTTTAGGTGTAGAATTGGTCAACTCAATAGAGACAAAAGTAGTCCTGGGGATACTAAACCAATCCAGACCAAGAAGGAAAACCGACCAGAAAGATAGAGCTCTTTCCTTATTTCTGGGGTGTTGCCCAGTCTCACCGGCCAACACCCCAGAAATAAGGAAGAGCTTGAATCCTTAAACATAGTTCTCGAGTAGGTTCTGATGCAAACCTCACCAACGAAAATGCGTTGAGGGATGAGACCACAGAAACTTTTGTAGGAGCATAAAATGAGGTACAAACCAGGGACTCTGAAATGCACAAATGGAAAGAGGCAGAGGAGATACCGAGATGGAAGTCAAAACAAGCAAGCTGAATGAAGCAAGGCATTTGGTTTAAATGTAACAAGACCATAAAGATAGAGACAGGGTAAATCATGAACCTCTTCATATGAAACTTGTGTACCATAAGCCCCCTTCCCTCTCTATTGGAGAGGAAGTATTAGGGTAAGAGCCTACATACATCACTCTTGGGGGGGCCATAATTGGGAGGTAGAAAGGTAAGGGGCTTCCAACTTGCTAAAGGTTAGCCCCAGATAGATACCTAAAAACACATTGGGCTGTAAGAGAATGGTAGACTCCTGTGGTCATCAAATCCCTGGAAGGATCAGCTTCAGCTGCTGCTGTCACCACTTCCAAAACCCAGAGATGCACAAGCTAAAGCAAGATAAAGCTCCAACCGATGGATAAGGGTACGAAGCTGGCAGAGAACACCAAACCCTGGGACGGACTGTAATGTGTGGATAGCAAGGCAAAGACACGCAAAGCGGCTACAACCTGCCAGGTCGCAACGTGCATTGAAATCAGCCCAAATGATTAGAGTGGCAGAGACCCATAGCTATCATCACAAGAGTGCAGGCCTAATGCTGCTACCACCCGGTCAGAGGTAAACAGCTGTGTGCACCTATACGCACACACAGGGCTGCATGTCCATAGGTTTCTGGGCTGCATAATTTTAGCACCCTTTTCTGGTGGGACTCATTAGCTCTCCATTTCCTTCTTTCCTGTGGATCATTAGGATTCAGTACTGGCTACTCTGAAGTGAAGTAGGTGGCAAGTTGTGACCTTGGCTGTCCTGGGCCACCATCTGGAGGTGTTTGGGTTCTTAGCCTGTGGCAATGATCATTTTCCTTGTTTTGCTTCAGAGTTCATATACCACATTACTGTACTTCAGACTCTTGTTTTATTTCACTTAACCTTACTGGTGGGTTTTTTCTTGGTTCTGGAAAAATCTGTAATAGTACTAGTGTCTGGTCGTGGCTCCTGGAAGGCCAGGTGGTTTGGTGTGATTTTCAAGGCTTGGTTATATCAGTGCTTAATCTCTGGAGGCTACAGAGAAGCCTGCCAGAAAAGGACATTTCATTACAGTCAGCATTTGATTTTCAATTTTTACCGATATACAATGCAGGATTTGATAATATTCGTTAGACGTTTGCAGTTTACTTTTTGAATAAAGTTGATACCTCACATTAGTATCCAGTTCTCAGTGGCACAGTTTACACAACTGTGTCCACAGTCATACTAGTTAATTTACCAGACCATATAACAGATTTGTACCAACTCAAATTTTATCTTACAAATAAAGATGCTAAATTCAGAATATTATAAAACAATGTTCTTATAAAAGATTTTAGTTTTTTTAATTTTGAACATTAATACTAGTACATCATATAGGCAATAGTAAATTTGTCTTATGTTGAATTTCAGCTTTCCTCATCCTTATTTGCTGATAGTGTAGTTTGTGTTCAAGGTTTATTATTGATGTAAATTGTTTATTCCTCAGTTGTATATATTTGTCTTGGCTCTTGTATGATATACTTATGGTACCTCAGCAATTGTTATAAATGGATGCTTGGATTCTGTAAGGAGCCTGACTTTCTGTAGCGAGTCTGACTGGTACAGTATATCGCATACTTTTCCTAGCTAAATATACCAGTTAATAACTACCGGTAGTCTATCATAATAGAAGCTTAAATACTGTAATAGAAAAAGAAAATGTGTACCGAGTAAAATTAAACATTATAGTGTTTTATATGTATAGTACCTGATTTTTCAATAAATATTTAATATACAGATTAGTTTTAGTTTCCTAGTAGTTGTGTTTCCTTTTATTTTACTATATAGAATGCCTCTTTCCTCATTTGCTGTAATTAACAATACTGCAAATAAGATTTGCATCCAATAGGATATTTTTAAGAAATAAATTTTATGAACTCCACCTACCGTAAGTGAGAGAATTTTGTCTATTAGCACAGTTTTCGGCGTGAAGGCATTGAGTAGATCTAGACAACACATGAAGTTTCAAGCTAAACTTTCTAATATGCTGCACTCACCTGAGGTCTATAGAAGAAGAACGAAATCTGATTATGTATATTGATTCTACAAGGTAGCCAACTCCATCAAAATATTAAATATGTACCCAACTCAACTAATGATTAATCAGCCAATTACTCCATGGGATAACTGGGATCTATCAGTTGATTTTGTAAATGTGCCCAAGAAAGATAGTGTGCACACTACATTATTAAAACAGTTAACACTGAAAAGCATCACTGAAAGTACTCAGAGTATGGGTAACGATGTTTATCAGTGCTATACCGAAGGCTGTGTAGAAGAAGGTGGACGATGTACCGGATGTGCATGTAACATATTTGAACAATCTTCTCTCGTATATACAGCAATGAAGCGCGTCAATGACTGGGCAAGTACAACTCAAACCGAACTTGCAGGCATATACCTTGCCACTGAATTTTTAAAAGACAAAGGCAGTGGACTTATATACTGTGACTCGCAGAGTGCACTCCTGGCATTGAACGCACATAGTAGTGACACCCAGTAAATAGTCAAGTGATATTAGAATGAATGTTTTAGCTGCCAAAGAAAACAGATTTGAGATTAAATTCCTATGGATACCATCACATGTTGGCATCTCAAGGCATGACAGTGTTGATATGCTTGCTAAGTCAGCCTGCAGAAAACCAATGGTAGAAATTGATATGGGTGTTTCATTAGCAGTGACAAAGAGAATACTTAAACAAATATCTAATGAAGATCTCACCGACCTAACAAATTCTCAAAGACCTGAAAGTTAGTAGCATTAAATATTATGATAGATATTGTGAGGAGACATTCACATATGGGACTAATAGAGCAAGAACTCGGCAATGCAATGTTATAGTGGCCAGAATTCTCCTGGGATATAGACGTATCTGGCAGCTTTCTCAAACCCCAAATGTCGAGTACACAATGTGTCAACTTTGTGAAAGAGAAAACATGCACTCTCTTGAACATTATATTGTAGAATATCCCATATTGACTGACTTTCGCCCTCCTGGGCTAAGGTATGCTGAACTCTGTAGTTACTATATGAGTACTGGAACACTTGATGATATATTGGACTTGTATCCAAGATTGACCATGTAATATATCAATCATACAATGTATATATATGATGTAACTATATAACCTGAGCTTGTAAAAGCACCTTCATCTACCTTCAGTGATTAAGTGCTTAATTGCACACTAGTTTCTTTATCAGCTACCTCACCCTGTCAGAGTAAATGAGACAAATGTATGTGAATGCATGTGTGTGTGTGTATATATGTATGTATATGTGTGTGTGTGTATGTATATGTATGGGTATACAGTATATATGGAAGCTGATCAGAATTACATTTCACCTTTGTGAATGTACATTAATGACACTATGTAAAAGACACATCTAACACTTTATGTAGGGCATACGTAAATCTGTGTATCTATGTACTGTATTTACGTATGTAGGTTAGCTTAGCATTTTAAAAGCACCGAATCACCTTCTGTGGTTGAGTGTTCAATAAACCCTTGAACTATATGTTTAACACTTCTCTAACCCTGTCCATGGAGGACAGAAGAAAATGTATATATGCTGGTTAGCATTGTAAATGTGTGGCCACGTCTGTGGTACAAAAAAAAACAGTTCAGCATATACTTTCTCCAGCCAAGAGGATCCTCCATTAACTTCTTTATCCTTGAAGTTTCTCCACAAACCCCTTCCCTAACAAACCTGCAATTCCATTACCATGCCAATAAAAATGTTTCCCAAACAGAACGCAAAAAATAAACTATATCCCAGCATTAAATTTCGCCCTCCGACGCCACACAGCATCGTCCGACTGTGGTGGGTACTCCCCCCGAACTGGACGGGTCCAAGTGAGGGACACGTCTTGACGCCGCGGGAGCCTCCGCCACCTCAGTTGCCTTTTGACCTTTGGCGAGGGAGGATATGCCGCTCTTCTCTCCAGCATGCCCTCCGAAGTTAAACTCCTTATTTTAGCTCACTGCCTTCATAAAATATCTATTCTACATGTACATATGTTCACTTTGATCCCCGGGCACACGATCCAACACTATTGGCTACTGTAACAACTGATTAATGAGCTTACCGCAGATTTTGAAGCTCGGGGGCGCCCAGCTCCGGCGCTCCCCAAAATGGCGTCCTCTAAGACATCCAACAAAGTTCCTTAATGTTTGCATCACAGCTCTTCCGCTCCTGACTTGAGCTCACACAATCGTCCAGCAGGCTCCACACACCGAGCCACCTGCTAATCTTCCTCTCCCAGAGGAAATCACGATTTAGAGCTCCACATAGGTACGATCACCGCTTGGCTTGAGACCGTCTCCTAATCTTTATAAATACCGAGAGGCAACGTGTGTCTCACCCTTGACAGCTTCTTTAGCAGTTATGCACTGTAGTCGTCACCCAAACACTGCATCAAGGGCTGTATTCCTCTATATTCCTAGGACACCGGAACACATGTCCCCCTTTGGCAACTGCGGCAACTCAAGCGAGGTCAAGATGTCCTGCTAGTCTCACGTCTTGTCACCAAAGTATCGACATCTCATTTCACGTCACTTATTTATATGCTCATCTTCTGTCCATATTTTAAAATTATTCACTGGCATTTATTATACATTTAATATATATATTTTTCCTCTGACCTCTCAATCAGGTCCAGAATGCAGAATAACTATCCCTGGGGCTTACCTTGAGGTTACCTTGAGGTGCTTCCGGGGCTTAGCGTCCCCGCGGCCCGGTCGTCGACCAGGCCTCCTGGTTGCCGGACTGATCAACCAGGCTGTTGGACGCGGCTGCTCGCAGTCTGACGTACGAGTCACAGCCTGGTTGATCAGGTATTCTTTGGAGGTGCTTATCCAGTTCTCTCTTGAACACTGTGAGGGGTCGGCCAGTTATGCCCCTTATGTGTAGTGGAAGCGTGTTGAACAGTCTCGGACCTCTGATGTTGATAGAGTTCTCTCTCAGAGTACCAGTTGCACCTCTGTTTTTCAACGGGGGTATTCTGCACATCCTGGCATGTCTTCTGGTCTCATGTGATGTTATTTCTGTGTGCAGGTTTGGGACCAGCCCCTCTAATATTTTCCACGTGTAAATTATTATGTACCTCTCCCGCCTGCGCTCAAGGGAGTACAGTTTTAGGCTCTTTAGTCGGTCCCAATAGTTTAGATGTTTTACTGAGTGGATTCTAGCAGTAAAGGATCTCTGCACGCTCTCCAGGTCAGTAATTTCTCCAGCTTTGAAAGGTGCTGTCATTGTGCAGCAGTACTCCACTCTAGAGAGCTCAGGGGCAGACTCGATCGTTCAACCAAGGCTACTTGGGGTCATAACAGAAGTCACTAAACTAAGGAAGTTCTCAAAAAGAAGTACTAGTACATAAAAAAAAGTCGGCCAGTGAGGAGGTTTAAAGCTGGAGGACTGTGGGGTTCCCCAGGGCTCGGTCTTGGCCGCAAGGCTCAGCACGAGGAAAAATAGCCGGAAGGTTGTACATGAAATATGCCGCAAGGCAAAGTAACTAGTCATAAGGCCACTGTAAAGAGTGGGTTAGAAGGTCCCAGAGTCCCAAACAGGTTCAGCCCAACGTCAGAAGTGTGTGTTCACGCCCAAACAATATAACTACTACTACCGTACTGCTGTTCCTAATTTACCGCTGTGTGAATGACCTGCCCAAGAAAATGAGCTCGTACATGTCAATGATTCCATACCACACTAAGGTAATAAGGAATGTATAAGCCGAGGAGGACTGCATGGAGTTAGCTGAATTTACCTGAGGACCACGAGCACAACAGTGGCCTCGACCAGGACAGGAAGCACAATGGCTTGTCAAAGGTTCACCTATTTGTCCTGATGGATTCACCTGGATTCTAAAATTCGTTGTGGATTTTCACCCACAGGGTTATAAACCCATGGAACTGCCTACCCGCCAAAGCCGTAAATACCAAAACTGTATTAAGTTTTAAAATCTACCTGGAAAAGATCAAGACAATTGGTGGGGCTTTCGATAAGTCACCGGCTTCCTGTACTCGTCGAGGCCACTAGTTTAGTGGCCATCACGTAAATGAGGCAAATTATTCAGTATTTTAAAAGTTTCAATGAGTGTAGCCCTGTCATGCCTGGGTTGTAGTGTTGTTAGTCCTGTGGCCCTCAACCATTCCTGGTACGAGTTGACGTAGCTCTAGAATGATTTTTGTTGCCTGGTGTTATACTGTCTTCAGAGCAGCTATATGTCTTTCTGAAGATGAGGTCTCCATGCTTAGATACAATGATCCACGACGGGGTGAGAATAGCTTCAGCTACCTCGTCCCTTTGTGTGTATTTTACCTCAATAAACTTATTTCAATTCAATTTCAATGATCCACGTCTGGAGCACCAATGATTTGTTGGAATCCCTGTCACGTGTTAACAGTTGGGTCGGCTCCAATACGGCACGGAACATTGGTTTCAAATGTATTTTTAGCTATACTGTACTTGTTCTCCATAATATTAAAATTGTATTGACGTTTTCTTTTAGTAAAAATCGTTTTCTGTGGTTTTCAGGACAAACCAATATAATAACTATTGTAGTGTGTCAGGAGGGCAAGGAAGTCAGTCTATATTAGGTCTATACCGAGGTCCCTCTCCAAGGTCGAACTGCTGACCCGCGCCAGGATGCAACTCCACAACAAGCTGACTGACTCCTAGGTACCTATTGACTGCCACGTGAACAGGGGCATTAAAGCTTTAGGCATTGTATGTACTAGCTCTATCTACATATCAATCCATTAATGTAACATCACTTGTATGTATGTACCTTACCTGAATAAACATATTTATTTATAAATAGGAAACGTGCGTATTAGGGGCTTTACCTGAGATAAAGGCGGCGTACGTACTCTCTCCTATGAATCCAACAATCTGCTTGTATCTACGGGCTCACCATAGCCCGTGCTACTTTGGAACTTTTGTTCTAAGTAGCTGAATCTAAAACAACAACAATGCTTATATCCTATGTATGTACTTTATGCTCCATAAGGTAGATGTGGCAGTTGCTGGTATATTGCTGCCCTCAACATGCTCAAAGATTGAAATTGAAATTGAAATAAGTTTATTGAGGTAAAATACACACAAAGGGATGAGGTAGCTCAAGCTATTCTCACCCCGTTCAGTACATCGTGTTAATACATACATAGACACACGTCACAAACAATAAACATATTACCGAACATTCTGAGAGATAAACATATACATTTCCTTGCTCAATGATGGTTATCAATTCCAACTTTAGGATCACGTTTTGGCTTACTCATCAGTTCTATCTTTAATCATCTTCTTGGGTGGGAAAGGATGATAGTAATTTGGTAAGTGATGATCTCCCATGGTGCAGGAAAGTGTCGTTTTTGTCTCTTGATTGACATCATGAGCATAATACATTCCGAATACAGCTGCAGGTTTTGTAAATGAAATTGTTGTTGTTTTAGATTCATATACTCGCAACAAAACTTTCCAAGCAGCACGGACTATGGTGATCCCATCGTACTTACCTGGCACAGATGAACGTGTAATGGAAAGTTGCCATACCTCCACTTGGAGGGATGGCGACCTTCGATATAAGAAGCCTTGGAAGGTGTTAGTGCAGGGGTTGGGGTAGGTTAGCCTAAGCATCTAAATATAAGTTAAAACAGTGATCTAATCACTTACACGTGGAATATTAAATAAATAAATAAATAAATAAATAAATTTTTACTCAGGTAAGGTACATACATACAAGGTAAGATACAAAGTTGATGGATTTATAGGTAGAGCTAGTACATACAATGCCTAAAGCCACTATTACGCAAAGCTTTTCGGGCAGTAAAATTCCCTCGTGTTTTAATCATATAGTAGGTCGGGGGTGTGGGGTGTCCTGGGTACTGCCCCACAGGGTACCCGAAGGAGTGAAAGGGAAGGTAATCCATTGGATAAGGGAGTAACTAAGTAACAAAAGACAGCGAATCACTGTGAGGAGTGAGGCCTCAAATTGGCGAGGCGTCTCCGGTGGAGTCCCGCAGGGTTCAGTACTTGGACCCATACTGTTTCTGATATATGTAAATGATCTCCCAGAGGGTATAGGACCGTTCCTCTCATTGTTTGCTAATGATGCAAAAATTATGAAGAGGATTAAGACGGAGGAAAATAGTATGAGGCTACAAGACGACCTAGACAAACTGAATGAATGGTCCAACAAATGGCTACTAAAGTTCAACCTGAGTAAATGGAAGGTAATGAAACTAAGCGGTGGAAACAGGAGACCAGACACAGGGTACCGAATAGGAGATGAAGTCTTTCATGAAATGGACAGAGAGAAAGATCTAGGAGTTGAAATCATACCAAACCTGTCTCCTGAAGCCCACATCAAAAGAATTACATCTGCGGCGTATGCAAGGCTGGCTAACTTCAAAACTGCCTTCAGGAACCTACCTGTACAAGGAATCATTCAGAACCTTGTATACACATATGTAAGACCAATCTTGGAGTATGCGGCCCCAGCATGGAGCCCGTACCTTGTCAAGCACAAGACTAAGCTGGAAAAAGTTCAGAGGTATGCCACTAGGCTAGTCTCAGAACTAAGAGGCACGAGTTACGAGGAAAGGCTGTGTGAAATGCACCTCACGACACTGGAAGACAGAAGAGTAAGGGGAGACATGATCACTACCTACAACATTCTCAGAGGAATTGACAAGGTAGATAAAGATAAACTGTTTAACACGGGTGGTACGCGAACAAGGGGACACAGGTGGAAACTGAGTACCCACATGAGCCACAGGGACGTTAGAAAGAACTTTTTCAGTGTCAGAGTAGTTAACAGATGGAATGCACTAGGCAGTGATGTGGTGGAGGCTGACTCCATATACAGTTTCAAATGTAGATATGATAGAGCCCAGTAGGCTGAGGAATCTGTACACCTGTTGATTGACAGTTGAGAGGCGGGACCAAAGAGCCAGAGCTCAACCCCCACCAGCACAACTAGGTGAGTACACTGTGGCCATAGTTGCGCCACACACACACACACACACACACACACACACACACACACACACTCACACACACACACACACACACTCACACACACACACACACACACACACACACACACACACACACACACACACACACACACACACACAGACACACATACACACACATACACACACACACACACACACACACACACACACACACACACACACACACACACACACACACACACACACACACACACACACACACACACACACACTGTGGCCCCAGCCTGCAGCACCAGTTGCACATATTTTAATACAATGCAAAATTAAATATTATTTTGACATTTGTTGCACCTGGCGCCTAATAAAACACCTGTATATATAATTTTCCTTTTACCCAGATATTAATTAGTTTCTCCTCCTGCGTAGCATTTTCTGTTATTTTGTCCCAGTTTTCCCTCTATCAAACACATCTTTCGTCCGCCCTCTCCCGTCTCTCTCTCTCTCCCGTCTCTCTCTCTCTCCCCCTCTCTCTCTCACACACACACACACACATACGAAGAGCGCCTGAAGGAACTGAACCTTTACGACACTAGAAAAAAGGAGGGAGAGGGGGGGGGGATATGATAGGAACGTATAAAATACTCGGGGGAATTGACAAGAGTGGAAATAGATGAAATGTTCACACGTAATAGTAACAGAACGAGGTAGAAACAGGTCATGGGTAGAAACATGAGACTCAGATGGGTCACAGAGATGTTAGGAAGTTTTCTTTTAGCATGAGAGTAGTGGAAAAATGGAATGCACCTAAGGAACAGGCGGTGGAAGCAAACTCTATTCATAATTTTAAAACTAAATATGATAGGGAAATGGGACAGGAGTCATTGCTGTAAACAACCGATGGCTAGAGAGGCGGGATCCAAGAGTCAATGCTCGATCCTGCAGGCACAAATAAGTGAGCACACAAGTTTCTTCAGACTTAATCTGGGGTGACGCTGGAACCATCTGTGGACCAGAGTCACAGGGTAACCTATTCAATTTGTTGACAATTTACTGTGAGAATACTTTTTTAAAACTTGAGTGAGGAGTGAGAGCAATAACCAGTGGTGGAGTGCAGGTATTGATGGTGCAACCAGAGTGCAGCTGATGCTCGGGGAACGTCTTATGTAATAATGACCGACTTGGCAGTTGACCAAGTTGGGCCAAGTGGAGAGCCAAGGAAACTGTCTTATATACAACAGTCAGTCCACACCTGCGTCACCGTATTGTGTGACAGCTGGTGGTGGTGGTGGTGGTGGAGAGGTAGCTGGTCCTGGTGGTGGTGGTGGTGGTGGTGGAGAGGTAGCTGGTCCTGGTGGTGGTGGTGGTGGTGGTGGTGGTGGTGGGGCAGCTGGTGGTGGTGGTGGTGGTGGTGGTGGTGGTGGTGGTAGTGGTGGGGCAGCTGGTGGTGGTGGTGGTGGTGGGGCAGCTGGTGGTGGTGGTGGGGCAGCTGGTGGTGGTGGTGGTGGTGGAGGGGCAGCAGCAGCAGCAGCAGGTGGTGGTGGTGGTGGTGGAGGAGAGGCAGCAGCAGCTGGTGGTGGTGGTGGTGGAGGGCCAGCAGCAGCAGCAGCAGCTGGTGGTGGTGGTGGTGGTGGTGGTGGTGGAGGGGCCAGCAGCAGCAGCAGCTGGTGGTGGTGGTAGAGGGAGGGGGGGTGGAGGCAGCCGTGCAGGCCAGGCTACAACAAGCGTCACTCAGTCAGGGAAGGAACCACGAGTCTGACAACCAACAATATGAAATCAATGCCCAGCCCCCCCCCCCTGCCCCCCTCTCTGGGCTCCACGGTCAATTTACATAAATATCCAATATCGGGCCACCTCGATTGAGATTCTATACTCTAAATTAAATTGGGAATGTAAAATTGAAATGGGTTTATGCAAGGGAGAGAGAGGGAGGCCGGAGCCACACAGGTTAAATGGCCAGGTGGATAAATGTATGCGCACGGCATAAAATTGGTTTCGGATTTACGACCGTGTGGGTATGATGGATATATTAGCCTCTCCCTCTCTCCCTCTCTCCCTCTCTCCCTCCCTCCTTCTCCCTCCCGCTAGCCTCCTCCTTCTCTGGGATTTAGGCGGCTGTGCGTCATCTCGGGCGAGTGGGTAAGACTACGTGTAAATTAGGACGGAGTTAAGGGAGGGAAACGAGGGTAAAAATATTCTTCTCTTTATTTGGGCCTTTCTTGCTACCTCTTCCATCCTCGGCGTCTTAAGAAACTAATTAATTCATATAATTCACGCCAAACTTCTTCGAGATTTTGGCGGGAATTTTTGTCTGGGGGAGCGGGGGAGGTTTTCAGAGACATGTTGACCCACACGGTAGGGCGATCAGGGGGAAAAATTGGCCATACGAGTCATTAGTGTCGTTGTTGTTGATGTTGTTAAAGATTCGCTACCTGGAACAAGAAGTTCCAAGTAGCACGGGCTATGGTGAGCCCGTCATTAGTGCCGTGTTGAAGGAACGTTGTGTCGTGGCAAACAACAGCTTCCTTGGCCAGAATTTCCACCCGGACGGTTCCCAGGCCCCGCCTCTCAATTCCCGGTCGACTGATGTACAGGTGCCAAAGCCTACTGGGCTGTCATATCTGTATTTAAAGCTGTGTGTGTGTGGAGTCTCCCTCCACCACCTGATAGGGGCCTCATGGCTGAGTGGACAGCGCTCGGGATTCGTAATCCTAAGTTTGATCCCCGCGGAAACAAATGGGCAGCGTTTCTTTCACCCTGATGTCCCTGTTCAACCTAGTAGTAAATAGGTACCTGCGAGTTAGACAGCTGCTACGGACTGCTTTTTGGGGGTGTGTAACAAAAAAGAAGGCCTGGTTGAGGACTGGGCCACGGGGACGCTAAGCCCCGAAATCCTCTCACGATAACCTCTCGAGATAACCACCTATCTCACTTCTTATCACATTACAATCCTTCACAATTCTCACAGTGAACAAATTCTTTCGAGTGTTCTCTATGGCGTTTTGGGTACTTAGTTTTAATCTATGTCCCTCTATTTGTGTACTAACTCTTGATATTTTGTATGTGGTAATCATGCTCTCTCTGTTTCTTCAGTGTAAAGGTAAATACTTGTAGCCTTCCTCGTAGCTCATACCTCTCAGTTCTGGGACTAGTCTGGTGGCATACCTTCGAGCGTTATCCAGCTTCTCTTTATTTAAGGAAATAAAGACGCCATGATGGTGCGGTAAATTCCAGAGTTGAGCTGACATAACTGTAAAGTAAGTGTGTGTGTGTGTGTGTGTGTGTGTGTGTGTGTGTGTGTGTGTGTGTGTGTGTGTGTGTGTGTGTGTGTGTGTGTGAGTGTGTGTGTGTGTGTGTGTGTGTGTGTGTGTGTGTGTGTGTGTGTGTGTGTGTGTGAGTGTGTGTGTGTGTGTGTGTGTGTGTGTGTGTGTGTGTACTCACCTAATTGTACTCACCTAATTGTGCTTGCGGGGGTTGAGCTTTGGCTCTTTGGTCCCGCCTCTCAACTGTCAATCAACTGGTGTACAGGTTCCTGAGCCTACTGGGCTCTATCATATCTACATTTGAAACTGTGTATGGAGTCAGCCTCCACCACATCACTTCCTAGTGCATTCCATTTATTAACTACTCTGACACTGAAAAAATTCTTTCTAACGTCTCTGTGGCTCATCTGGGTACTAAGTTTCCACCTGTGTCCCCTTGTTCGTGTCCCACCCGTGCTGAAGAGTTTGTCTTTGTCCACCCTGTCAATTCCCCTGAGAATTTTGTAGGTGGTTATCATGTCTCCCCTTACTCTTCTGTTTTCCAGGGATGTGAGGTTCAGCTCCTTTAGCCTTTCCTCGTAGCTCAATCCTCTCAGTTCCGGGACGAGCCTGAACACACGAGAAGTGTGTGTGTGTGTGTGTGTGAGTGTGTGTGTGTGTGTGTGTGTGTGTGTGTGTGTGTGTGAGTGTGTGTGTGTGTCTGTGTGTGTGTCTGTGTGTGTGTGAGTGTGTGTGTGTGTGTGTGTGTGTGTGTGTGTGTGTGTGTGTGTGTGTGTGTGTGTGTGTGTGTGTGTGTGTGAGTGTGTGTGTGTGTGTGTGTGTGTGTGTCTGTGTGTGTGTGAGTGTGTGTGTGAGTGTGTGTGTGTGTGTGTGTGTGTGTGTGTGTGTGTGTGTGTGTGTGTGTGTGTGTGTGTGTGTGTATTCACCTAGTTGTGCTTGCGGGGGTTGAGCTCTGCTCTTTCGGCCCGCCTCTCAACTGTCAATCAACTGTTACTAACTACAGTTTTTTTCTACTTTTTTTGCCCCCCCCCCCACACACACCCAGGAATATAGCCCGTAGCAGCTGTCTAACTCACAGGTACCTATTTACTGCTAGGTAATAGGGGCATCAGGGTGAAGGAAACTCTACCCATCTGTTTCCTCCGGCTGCGGGGATCGAACTCCGGTCCCTAGGTCCACGAGTTAAGAGCGCTGTGCCCTCAGCCACCAGCCCATACAAGGGGCTGTGTGGGGGCTGGGTGTGTGGGGTGTGTGTGTGTGTGTGGGGAGGGGGGGGGGGTCCCGCGAGCACTCGCCTACAGGTGCATGTAGAGTTGCGTGCGTGCGTGCGTGTGCGTGCGTGCGTCCATTAAGACAACATGCAGGCAACATTACCGGAGCCGGTCAAGTGTTCACGGGCAGCATAATAAGAGGCGGGACTATTACAGAAACAAGAGTCGTGAGTATTATGGCCAGAATGTGCTGGCAAACTTGTGCTTCCAAACGACTGGCCTCAGGAATTTGCTAGGCAAAACCTCTTGAACGACCGCTAGGAGTTTGAAGGCAGGAGTCTGAGTTAGAGTCCAGGAGGGTGCTATGACCTGTGCTGATATACACACAATGAAAACAATTTTTTGGGGGGCAATGAGGTGACTCGAACCGACGTTCAGGTGATTCCCAGCCCACTCAGCCTCGACAGATCAACAATATTACCAACCCGGAACTCAACTGAATTCCCTAGGAGGTTCTGGAGACCCAAACTGGTGCCCAACCAGGATTGTACGATAACCCCGCCGACACTCTGGCCTGAGGGGTAATAATATTCAAACCCCTCCTTCACATCACAAAGAAATCACAATGAAGTGATTATATATAACCTGCAAAGGGAGGGAGGGTTGCTGGGGTTGTGAGGGGTGAGGGAAGGGGTGTTACTGAGGGGAAAGGGGGAGATGGGAGGGGTGTTGCTGGGGGGGGTTTAGGGGGGTTTGGGGCCGCCGTCATAAAATTAGTGTAATAATCACCAGAGGCTCCAAGTTGGCCCACAACTTGTACCTCAATATGATTTACTGAGGAAGTTGTCTTAATGTATGTGTTGGTGATGTTCCCTCCACCAGTGTTGGTGATGTTCCCTCCACCAGTGTTGGAGATGTTCCCTCCACCAGTGTTGGTGATGTTCCCTCCACCAGTGTTGGTGATGTTCCCTCCACCAGTGTTGGTGATGTTTTCCTCCACCAGTGTTGGTGATGTTCCCTCCACCAGTGTTGGTGATGTTCCCTCCACCAGTGTTGGTGATGTTCCCTCCACCAGTGTTGGAGATGTTCTCTCCACCAGTGTTGGTGATGTTCCCTCCACCAGTGTTGGAGATGTTCCCTCCACCAGTGTTGGTGATGTTCCCTCCACCAGTGTTGGTGATGTTCCCTCCACCAGTGTTGGTGATGTTCCCTCCACCAGTGTTGGTGATGTTCCCTCCACCAGTGTTGGTGATGTTCCCTCCACCAGTGTTGGTGATGTTCCCTCCACCAGTGTTGGTGATGTTCCCTCCACCAGTGTTGGCGATGTTCCCTCCACCAGTGTTGGAGATGTTCCCTCCACCAGTGTTGGTGATGTTCCCTCCACCAGTGTTGGTGATGTTCCCTCCACCAGTGTTGGTGATGTTCCCTCCACCAGTGTTGGTGATGTTCCCTCCACCAGTGTTGGAGATGTTCCCTCCACCAGTGTTGGTGATGTTCCCTCCACCAGTGTTGGTGATGTTCCCTCCACCAGTGTTGGAGATGTTCCCTCCACCAGTGTTGGTGATGTTCCCTCCACCAGTGTTGGTGATGTTCCCTCCACCAGTGTTGGTGATGTTCCCTCCACCAGTGTTGGTGATGTTCCCTCCACCAGTGTTGGTGATGTTCCCTCCACCAGTGTTGGTGATGTTCCCTCCACCAGTGTTGGTGATGTTCCCTCCACCAGTGTTGAAGATGTTCCCTCCACCAGTGTTGGTGATGTTCCCTCCACCAGTGTTGGTGATGTTCCCTCCACCAGTGTTGGTGATGTTCCCTCCACCAGTGTTGGTGATGTTCCCTCCACCAGTGTTGGTGATGTTCCCTCCACCAGTGTTGGAGATGTTCCCTCCACCAGTGTTGGTGATGTTCCCTCCACCAGTGTTGGTGATGTTCCCTCCACCAGTGTTGGTGATGTTCCCTCCACCAGTGTTGGTGATGTTCCCTCCACCAGTGTTGGTGATGTTCCCTCCACCAGTGTTGGTGATGTTCCCTCCACCAGTGTTGGTGATGTTCCCTCCACCAGTGTTGGAGATGTTCCCTCCACCAGTGTTGGTGATGTTCCCTCCACCAGTGTTGGTGATGTTCCCTCCACCAGTGTTGGAGATGTTCCCTCCACCAGTGTTGGTGATGTTCCCTCCACCAGTGTTGGTGATGTTCCCTCCACCAGTGTTGGAGATGTTCCCTCCACCAGTGTTGGTGATGTTCCCTCCACCAGTGTTGGCGATGTTCTCTCCACCAGTGTTGGTGATGTTCCCTCCACCAGTGTTGGTGATGTTCCCTCCACCAGTGTTGGTGATGTTCCCTCCACCAGTGTTGGTGATGTTCCCTCCACCAGTGTTGGTGATGTTCCCTCCACCAGTGTTGGTGATGTTCTCTCCACCAGTGTTGGTGATGTTCTCTCCACCAGTGTTGGTGATGTTCCCTCCACCAGTGTTGGTGATGTTCCCTCCACCAGTGTTGGTGATGTTCCCTCCACCAGTGTTCGTGATGTTCCCTCCACCAGTGTTCGTGATGTTCTCTCCACCAGTGTTGGTGATGTTCTCTCCACCAGTGTTGGTGATGTTCTCTCCACCAGTGTTGGTGATGTTCCCTCCACCAGTGTTCGTGATGTTCCCTCCACCAGTGTTGGTGATGTTCCCTCCACCAGTGTTGGCGATGTTCCCTCCACCAGTGTTGGAGATGTCCCCCAGACCTCCAAATCAAAGGGACAGGCCCCAGACCAAGGGGAGAGAGACCCCAGATCAGAGGGGGGCGCAGACCCCAGATCAGGGGGGGGGGCGCAGACCCCCAGATGACGGGGCTGCCCCCTGCAGATAGTGTAATGTAATGAAGCTAACCTAATTGAGAGGTGGGAGAGGCCGGCGCTGGAGACCAGCCTCCATGGTTCAGTTGTCATAGCCCCAAGGTAAATATTGGCACGCCTCTCTACGGCACCGCTGGCACCCCTCCTGGCCCTGCTGGCAGGCAGAATGGCAGGGAGATAAAGAGAGGAAAGGGTGTAGGGAAAGAGGGAGGGAGAGAGGGAGAGTTGATTGTGATAGGGTGGGAAAGGCAAGTTAAGATGGAATGACGATAATTAAAGAATGGATGGAGGAAGAAGGAGAGAGAGAGAGAGAGAGAGAGAGAGAGAGAGAGAGAGAGAGAGACAGACAGACAGACAGACAGACAGAGAGAGAGACAGAGAGAGAGAGAGAGAGAAAGTGTAGCTCATCTTCTTTCTAATTAGGTGACTGGAAGTGAGAAAGGTTAGGGGGTTAGACAAGGTGAACCCCAACATGAAGGTAGGAGTGGCCAGCACCTCGCCTGCCTACCCCGTGGCATGCGGCCCCCGGGGAGAAGGACGGGGGGTACTTGCCGGGGTACCTGCTGGGCTGTACCCCGGCAGGTACCCCGGCAGGTACCCCGGCAGGTACCCCGGCAGGTACACGCCTACATGGTCACCTACCTCCACCCACCTAGCCCTCAGCAGCGGCCACCCACCTCCACTCCACCTAGCCCTCAGCAGCGGCCACCCACCTAGCCCTCAGCAGGGGCCACCCACCTCCACTCCACCTAGCCCTCAGCAGGGGCCACCCACCTCCTCTCCACCTAACACACCGCTCGGGCGAGCAAGCAATCTGTGATGGCGGAGGATGTCCGTGCCCCTGAGAGCAGGTGCTCGGCGGAATATCTGCAGGAACATTGTCTCGAGTGTTTGTGGGTGGGGGATAAAAAAGAGGCAAGTACAAAGGTAATCAAAACTCTCCGTCAATAGAATTCCTTTTGAAGTTGCGGAGTTCAAGCACTCGCCCCCAGGGGAGCGTTCCTAGCAAGCTTCCCCAGGGGAGCGTTCCTAGCAAGCTTCCCCCGGGCGTTATACGCCTCTACGCAAAGCTTACAACAGCTTACATACCTATACCTCTTGACATTAAGGCCTACGGGCTCACCATAGCCCGTGCTACTTGGAATTTTACATTCCAGGTAGCGAATCTTTAACAACCTCCTCTTGACAGTTTCTACAAATTCTTGTTACATTTTTAGACTTTATGTCTCATGTCTAAAACTGCGTGTCTCTTATTGATTTTTTTTGGCTAATATACATATCAATATGCATTTATTTTTAAAACTGGTGTTTCAAAACAACGTTTCTGAACCAAAATAATCTAAGATATACATACCATCTGTACAAGTTGGGAAAGTTGGTATATTAAGCACTATTTTCGTGTCAATGTCTTACCGCTTGTTGACCAGACCACACACTAGAAGTTGAAGGGACGACGACGTTTCGGTCCGTCCGGGACCATTCTCAAGTCGATTGTCATTCTCATTCTCACAATCGACTTGAGAATGGTCCAGGACGGACCGAAACGTCGTCGTCCCTTCAACTTCTAGTGTGTGGTCTGGTCAACATGCTTCAGCCACGTTATTGTGACTCATCGCCTGCTTACCACTTGTTCGTTGGGTCAGTACAAGCCTCACACTCTGGAGGGTTGTTACCGCTCTTCTTCACTCCAGTCACAACTAACCATTTGTACACATCACTTACTAATAAAACCAATCTTTGGTATCTAACACAAACCCAGAATCGTGGCGTAGGAGAGAGGGAGAGAGGGAGAGAGGGAGGGAGTGAGGGAGGGATAGGGACGTGGACGGTGGGTGGGAAGGACTGGGATGGAGGGAGAGAGGGAAGGACGGGGGAGGGAGGGATGGGTGGGAGGGGAACTCATCCACTGCCTGGTATAAAGCTGTGGTAGAGATGGATATGAAATGTGGTGTGTGTTTACCCAAGAGTTTTGGGTCGGGTCTACGTGTTGACCCGTCTCCAGCAAGTATTGACCCCCTCTCCAGTGCTGTAAGTTTTGACACGTCTCGAGCAAGTCTTGACGCCTCCTCCAGTGCTGTAAGTACCGTTGTGTCGAGTGAAACATATGAAAACCCGTGTATCTTAGATGTATTTAACAAATTCACTCAAGAACTCATTAAAAACAATACCGCTTGTGTGTCTACGATTCCTGACGAACATGAAATGATTGTAAATGATAGGAAAAATACAGGCAGCCAGCTGAGCTTGAAACAGGTGAAAGAACTCTTTGCCATTAATGACGATGAACAATTGGCATTTGTAAGCAATAGTCTACAACTTGTGAATCTTATAAACACTTCTCTTCGTCAGGTTTATGAACACCATTACCCACGACCAACTCACTCTTAAATTTCTCACGTGGAATGTGAGAAGCGTGCGAAGGAGGCTGTTTGATCTAATGATGTACGCTGGTGCCAACAACATTGATGTATTGTGCCTGCAGGAACCATACACTGCAAACACAAAAAATAAAACGCCACCCAAACTCTCAGGTTATGTAGCTTTCTCAAATGTTGGTTCCCATGATGTCGGTATCTTGACGTATGTTAAAAGTAACCTAGTGTGTAAACATGTTAAAAACCACAAAAGTGACGACTCATATTATCAGCAGTTTCAGATTGCTACAGCGACCGGGTTTCTTAACTTAGTTAATGTATATGTAAGGTGTGATCAAATGGTGGAAGCTTCTCTCCCAAAAATTACCAGCAGCTCTCAAACCATTGTAATGGGTGATTTTAATGCTAGACACACTAGCCTGGGTGACACCAAAACAAACGGGAATGGCAGAGTCTTTGTAAAATACTTAAGAGATAATAACATGTCCGTATTCAACTTTGACTCCTCTAACGTCACACACCTCAGGGGTGGCAGGCTTGATTATGTCATTGGTCACGGCCTCATTGATAATGCTGTCGGAGGATCAATTGTTCATGAATTAGTTAGTGATCATTTTGCCATATTCAGTTCATACACTATCAATAATGTCAAACCCCTAAGCTTTGGAAAAAAAATAATTAATATCCCTGAAAATTTACACATGCTCTTCAAATTCCGCATTTCTGAATGGCATAACACTTACTGCTTTACTACCGTCAATGCATTATATGAGGACCTGGTCACTGAAGTAACCGCTTTTTATGACAATGTTGTAAAATCCGCAAGACCCAAACCAATGAGGAAGGGACAGAGGTGGTTCACTGACTCACGCCTTATGCCCCTGCATGACAGAGTTCTATTCCTAGCTGAGCAGTATAAAACACATAAAACAGCTGACACCCTCAACATATTTCTTAAAGCCAGCCGAGAGTTTAGAGAGCTAAAGGAACAGGTGTATAACCAGCACTGGGAACAGTTTCTGCAAGGCATCAATCATGCAACATCCTCATCCCAAATGTGGAATAAAATTAAAAAGATTTCTCGTCCTAGCAGTCGTCAGCTTGATCACCATTCACCTGTAGACTATGCCGACATGCTGCTTCAGCAATATGCAAGCACTGCTAGTATAAGCAGCCTGCCCCTAGATGTGCAAAACTATCTGGCTAGTACTAAAATAAATCGTAACTTCAATATTGAAATTGCCTGTAGTGAAATAGGGCCTGATGATAACTATGGCATAACCCCCTTTGAAATTAAAAATGCACTCAAGAAAGGTAAGGCTACCTCTCCTGGAGAGGATGGCATCACATACAACACCATGAGAGTACTTGCTGAGCTGCCAAATAGCCCTTTGCTAGAATTGTTTAATCAAAGTCTAAGGCAGGGTGTTTTACCTGACCGCTGGACACAGGGACTCATAATACCCATACCCAAGCCTAATTCACAAAAATTTAGACCCATTTCTCTGACGTCGTGCATGTGCAAAGTTCTTGAGAGAATTATTCTCGACAGACTAATGTTTCAAATCAAGCCCCACCTTGCCCCTAACCTGTATGGTTTCCTTCCTGGAAGAAGCACACAAACTTGCTTTGCTGAGTATTTTATCAGAGGGGGACCAAACTCTCAGGCGGCATTTATTGATCTCCAAACTGCTTTTGATACAGCAAACAAAGAAATAATCCTAGAACAGCTAGCCTCTTTTGGAGTTAAGGGAAGACTGTTGACATGGCTCAGGGGGTACCTGAGTAACAGAACCGCCTCAGTCCTTTTCAAGGGGGTCAAAAGTAAACTCTGTGCACCCTTTGAGTTGGGTACACCCCAGGGTGGAGTGCTAAGTCCCACACTGTTCAATGTTCTGATGCACAAATTAACAATTGATATTCCCACACTACCTGACGAAGCCGTCATTTGTTATGCCGATGATATATGCATTGTTGCAAATTCCCAAACTAGACTGCAAGCTCTACTTGATTCATTCGCTGCTAAAAGCATTGAATGTGGTCTTGTTATCTCTATAACTAAATCCAGAGTTCTCCATCCCAAAGAGAAAACTCATGTCCCTATAGCTTTCAAGGTCAACAACCAGAACATTGAAACGTGTGGGCAGCACAAATACCTTGGAGTTGGTATTAACAGTGACATTGTAAATGATCTACACCGTAGGTTAAAAGAAAGACTAAAACCATTGAGAACACTTACTGGTAAGAATATTGGTATCAATATTAAATATGCTAGACTATTCTATATGATGTTTGTTAGATCTCTCGTTGATTATAATGCTCTGCACTTAATTAATTTCCCCTCCTCTGTGTTGGACAAACTTGAAGTAATACAGAACGAGGCCATGAGGATAATTCTTGGTGCCCCAAGATGCACAAGAATCATCAACATGAGGGAAGAACTGAAGTTTCCAACCATACTAGAGAGAATAATGCAAGTTAACACTACCTTCTGTCTTAAAGTCATGAGAGATCCTACATCTCCTACATTGCTCAGAGACAAATTATTTAGTGCTGTTAACACCCTTTTGACTGGTGCCGACATACCAACTCACTCCTTTTATGATAATTGGCTGAGAAACAATGCTTACAATCTCATTAAACTTAACATTCCTTTTAAGTGCAATCTACCAGTCTCTGATATTCCTCTTTATCTGTACCCCACCATTCAAGTATCATACACACCTGTCACCAAGAAAGATAATGAGAATCTTGCTCTACTCAAAGCTGTCACTCTTGAAACAATTGCCTCCTCCATCGAGAGTCTAAGATCTCACGAGCACTGTGTCTACACCGACGGCTCAGTCCAGTCTTCTACTGGACGGACTGCAGCGGCATGTAGGTTCTATAGAAATAATATCTGCACAAAGTCTGTCAGTGTCAGGTTAAACAACTGGCTGACCTCCACACAAGCAGAACTAGCAGCATTACATTTAGCAACCAGCACATTAAAAAATATTGGAGGAGGAATAATATTCTGCGATTCAAAGTCTGCTCTTCAAGCAATCGAAAACTTCTCTTGGAAGATCGACAGCAAGAACCTCATACTCCCAATTATAAATGACCTAATTGATGCACAGAGTAAAGGGTCTCGAATTTCCTTTGTATGGATACCTTCACACATAAATATAACCCATCATAATGAGACAGACATTGCAGCCAAATTAGCGTGTAACAAGTTTGAAGTTGAATTAGATCTAGGTATCCCTATCTCTGCTGTCAAAACTGTATTGGTCCAAACATTCAGATCTGATAGGAAAGAACTTACTGACTCCCAACGACCTGAAAGTACTAGTATAAAAAGCTATGATTTGTTCAGATCTGAAACCTACATCTATGGACAGCACAAAACGTCCACTAGACTGTGCGACACAGTGGTTGCAAGGATCAGGTTGGGTTACCGTTACCTGTGGCAGGTGGCTGCAGGTGACGGGTCTCCCAATCCTGAGCACTCCAGTTGCAAACTCTGTGAGCAGGAACTACGGCATGATCTCCCGCACTACATCACTGAATGCCCAATTATTAGACCTTTCAGACCAGTTGGCATGAGGTACCTGGAGCTTTGCAATTACTTTATTCACTCTCGTATTCTTGAAGATATCCTCACAGTATACCCAAAATTTGCCAGTGCAGGCTATTAAACACATGACTCTGTATGACTAACCATCCTGCGAGATGGGGACTTGTATTACCACTGCTACCTTATTCAATCTTGTGTTGTTGATATCCTCAAAATGCATCCGGAGTCTGCCAGTGCAGACCGCTAATCACATGCCTCTGTATGACTAACCATCCTGTGTGATGGGGATTTTATAGCATCACCTAGTTAGTTTTTTTTTGACACACTGTACTCCACTTCATATAGTCTAGGGTAGCTGCACTAATGCAGATGTACCTAATATGTTAATAAAAAAAAAAAATCGCACATCAAGAACAGCTTCTTGATGCATTTCTCGTTATTTTAGTTGATTTAGGTTTCATTTTTTTGGAGAACGTAATACGTAGCAGGAATTGAAGAAATGAAATCCGCGCGTTCAGAGTTTAATCAAATGCTGCGTCCTCGCTAACGGCACACGTGAATGTTCGGCACGAGTCGAGTGCTTCCCTGTGTATTGAACTTTTGTGTTCAAACCTTCGGCATTACCTATTGGTTTAGTATTATCTACAACCACACACCGACACACGCAAACCCAGAGTTGGAACCTCCGAAAGGTTGAGAATCATGGAGGGCTGGATATGTGGAAGCCATAACTGGTGAAGAGAGTAGTAACCAGTCAATATCAAGACAGTCACCAGAATCAGAGAAACATGATTTATTCATTGATGAAGATTAAGCCGCCCAAAAGGTGGCACGGGCATGAATAGCCCGTAAGTGGTGGCCCTTTTGAGCCATTACCAGTATCAAGAGCTGATACTGGAGATCAGTGGAGGTTCGACTGCACCCTGCGTGACGGGAGATGTCTCCCGTGGAAACATAAGGTGCTGGCCACTGTTATAGATAACGCGTCCCTTCAAAAACTCCTCACCCTTATTTTGTCCTCGAAAACCCCGGGTATTTTTTTTGTCCTCGAAAACCCCTATTTTGTACCCCGGGTAGCAAGGGTAGGGCTACAGGGACAGCAGAGAGAATGGTCATAAGCCTGCATGTTGAAGGTCATCTATGAAGGCATAGGTTTCCAGCAAAAATACAACGGGTCCTCCTCTGCGGCCATGTTGTGCTCCTTCAGAGAATTACTAGGAAGCGAACCTGGCATCATTTTAAGAGGGGACACAGCGGGAGAGGATAAAGACGAGGGGCCAGATTCACGAAGCAGTTACGCAAGTACTTACGAACGTGTACATCTTTCCTCAATCTTTGACGGCTTTGGTTACATTTATTAAACAGTTTACAAGCATGAAAACTTCCCATTCAACTGTTGTTATTGTTATAAACAGCCTCCTGGTGCGTCAGAGCTCATTAACTGTTTAATAATTGGAAACTAAGCCGCCAAAGATTGAGAAAAGATGTACAGGTTCGTAAGTGCTTGCGTAAGTTCTTTCGTGAATCTGGCCCCTGAGGTGGGGTCGTCGTCTTGGTGGTGGGCCTCCTCACCCATATCATCCTCATAAACAATGACCAAATTCCCGCTAATTCTCCCACCAAACACCTTTTATGAAATAAAAACACCATAACCACCGCAGTACTTCACCACACACCATAAAAGAGCACAATTCACAATGGTACACCACCACTCACCACCGCACGCCGCCACACACACCCCTAAAACAGCACCACCACACACCATAAAACACCACAGTACACAATGGTACACCACCACCGCACGCCGCCACACACACCCCTAAAACAGCACCACCACACACCATAAAACACCACAGTACACAATGGTACACCACCACCGTACGCCGCCACACACACCTCTAAAACAGCACCACCACACACCATAAAACACCACAGTACACAATGGTACACCACCACCGCACGCCGCCACACACACCTCTAAAACAGCACCACCACACACCATAAAACACCACAGTACACCGCCACACGCCATAAAATAGCAGGAGCGCCCGCCACAAAATACAGCCACACTTGCCACAATATGGCAGGTGTTGGCAACACATTCTGCCTTATGAGTTGCCGATCGCCTCGTCGCCCCAACACCGACAAATTAACGAAATGCGTCCCGAACCGCTCGAATCAATTGTCCCTTTGTAAAAACAAATACTTTTTTTGTAACAAAAAGCCTTTAATACGCGGTTTAAATCCGATGAAAATAGCATCAATATTACACCGTATAAAAAAAACACATAATTGCTATTGATATGATATGCAAAAAGAGGGGGAGAAAGGGAGCAGGGAAGTGAAAGAGTAGGCAGCCACACACACCAACACACACCTCAACAACCACAAAGATTTATGGCTTGCGTGAAATGAAATTCTGATACCAATGGTGAAATGGCTATCGCGGCGGAATAGGCGGCGTATTGAAAAGATCTGGATGATATGGAGTGTGGACTACAGCTGTTATTTACGACTCCGTATTATAGGAAAGCTATACCTGCTTTCCTTCCACGTTTTCGTTTGATTTAATCACCTTTTTTTCCCTCCTCTTCCCCTCAAGGCAAGTAGCGTGTTTGGTGCTCAAGTCCCTTCACCTCCTGTGATATTAAAACAGCGTGGATATTATGGGGTGGGAAAAGGCCGGGGTAAGTATCGGGCGAGCAAATAAACAATGCCATCTCCTTTTAGCGTGGCGGCCGGGGACGCGGGCCGCCAGCTCGATTAACAGCGGTGAGCGAAGCCCTGATACAAGCGGCGTCGCCCGCCACCTGCTCACCTCTTCCCGCACTATTTGCTGTCTTCTCACTATGAATTCAGGAGGCCGGGGCCGGTGGTGGAGGCCTGGCCCGCTGGTGGAGGCCAGGCCTGCTGGTGGAGGCCAGGCCTGCTGGTTGAGGCCAGGCCCGCTGGTGGAGGTCGAACTCCAGCTTGGAGGCCGAAATTCTGGAGGAGGTGGTACTGGTACAGGGTGTGGCAGGGTGGAGGTGTCACCAATCGTGACCAACACATAACGCCAGCACAAGTGTGACGGTGTAAACAGCCCTCCCCGCTCCCTCCTCCCCGCCGGCCTCTCACCCGCTCCTTAACTTTACTGCTGGACAGTTTTTAGTGCAAAAAGCTTTTAGAAAGGTTAATGGTGTCAAGAGTGTGGGAAGCGTAATGGGCGCGGTATAAGGCGCCTCGACCCCCCCGTGGCCGCCATCATGCTTATGTGGACAGGTTGGGTAGTGGACAGGTTGTGTAGTGGACAGGTTGTGTAGTGGACAGGTTGTGTAGTGGACAGGTTGTGTAGTGGACAGGTTGTGTAGCAGACAGGTTGTGTAGTGGACAGGTTGGGTAGTGGACAGGTTGTGTAGTGGACAGGTTGTGTAGCAGACAGGTTGTGTAGTGGACAGGTTGTGTAGTGGACAGGTTGTGTAGTGGACAGGTTGTGTAGTGGACAGGTTGTGTAGTGGACAGGTTGTGTAGCAGACAGGTTGTGTAGTGAACAGGTTGTGTAGTGGACAGGTTGTGTAGTGGACAGGTTGTGTAGCAGACAGGTTGTGTAGTGGACAGGTTGTGTAGCAGACAGGTTGTGTAGTGGACAGGTTGTGTAGTGGACAGGTTGTGTAGTGGACAGGTTGTGTAGCAGACAGGTTGTGTAGTGGACAGGTTGTGTAGTGGACAGGTTGTGTAGTGGACAGGTTGTGTAGCAGACAGGTTGTGTAGTGGACAGGTTGTGTAGTGGACAGGTTGTGTAGTGGACAGGTTGTGTAGCAGACAGGTTGTGTAGTGGACAGGTTGTGTAGTGGACAGGTTGTGTAGTGGACAGGTTGTGTAGCAGACAGGTTGTGTAGTGGACAGGTTGTGTAGTGGACAGGTTGTGTAGTGGACAGGTTGTGTAGTGGACAGGTTGTGTAGTGGACAGGTTGTGTAGCAGACAGGTTGTGTAGTGGACAAGTTGTGTAGTGGACAGGTTGTGTAGTGGACAGGTTGGGTAGTGGACAGGTTGTGTAGCAGACAGGTTGGGTAGTGGACAGGTTGGGTAGTGGACAGGTTGTGTAGCAGACAGGTTGGGTAGTGGACAGGTTGGGTAGTGGACAGGTTGTGTAGTGGACAGGTTGTGTAGTGGACAGGTTGTGTAGTGGACAGGTTGTGTAGTGGACAGGTTGTGTAGTGGACAGGTTGTGTAGTGGACAGGTTGTGTAGTGGACAGGTTGTGTAGTGGACAGGTTGTGTAGCAGACAGGTTGTGTAGCGGACAGGTTGTGTAGCAGACAGGTTGTGTAGCAGACAGGTTGTGTAGCAGACAGGTTGTGTAGTGGACAGGTTGTGTAGTGGACAGGTTGTGTAGTGGACAGGTTGTGTAGTGGACAGGTTGTGTAGTGGACAGGTTGTGTAGTGGACAGGTTGTGTAGTGGACAGGTTGGGTAGTGGACAGGTTGTGTAGTGGACAGGTTGTGAACCGGACAAGGTATCCTCTCCAACGGCCAGATTCACGAAGCAGTTACGCAATCACTTACGAACGGGTACATCTTTCCTCAATCTTTGACGGCTTTGGTTACATTTATTAAACAGTTTACAAGCATGAAAACTTGCCAATCAACTGTTGTTATGATTATAAACAGCCTCCTGGTGCTTTGGAGCTCATTAACTGTTTAATAATGGTAAACAAAGCCGCCAAAGATTGAGAAAAGATGTACAGGTTCGTAAGTGTTTGCGTAACTTCTTCGTGAATCTAGCCCCGTACCACACAAGTCTCTACCCCACCAATCTCCAGTCAGAAAGATTGCTAAGTGCCTAACTAAAGTATATATGCAAATAATACAGTTATCCCTACAACTCTGCTGCTGTGAATATCCATCTAGAAAACGAGAGTTATGGTAGTCACATACGCCGCTCCTTGTGTAAAAGCTATGTTTACAATGCACCAACACCACCACCAACACCAACACCAACTCCAACACCAACACCAACACCAGGACACAAGTGGCCCAGCTCCAGCACCCACACCAACACCAACTCCAACACCAACACCAACACCCACACCAGGGCACAAGTGGCCCAACTCCAGCACCCACACCAACACCAACTCCAACACCAACACCAACACCCACACCAGGGCACAAGTGGCCCAACTCCAGCACCAACACCAACACCAACACCAACACCAACACCAACACCCACACCAGGGCACAAGTGGCCCAACTCCAGCACCAACACCAACACCAACACCAACACCAACACCCACACCAGGGCACAAGTGGCCCAACTCCAGCACCCACACCAACACCAACACCAACACCAGGGCACCAGTGGTCCATCTCCAGCACCAACACCAACACCCACACCCACACCAACACCAACACCAGGGCACCAGTGGGCCATCTCCTACACCCGCCAGGTTTAAGACAGCGTGGGGGGGGGGGGGCCACAATCACCGCCCCATTATCAGGGCGTCGTTAACTACAGGAAAACTGTTCAATATGGCGCAAATATTTGATAATAGCTTGTTAGTAGACTCCCCCCACACGCCGGAGGGTGTCGGGGGGCGGGGTGGGGTTAGTCTGGGGGGCTGGGGGTTCAGGAGTAGGGGGTCCAGGAGGGTGCAAGGAGGTGGGGGTGGTGGGGTGGTGGTGCAGCCCGTTCTCCCGAAACTGTCGTACTAAATTGCCCTTATCCTAACCTACCAGAGAACCCAAAACAGAAAACGAGACAGTATGTCAATTTCGCGAGTCCTAGATTCACGAAGCTCCATGTATTTCGTCGTAAGTATGTGTGCTACGAAGGTTCCTAAGTACCGGCTGAGAACGCACCAAAGAGCGATTTACAAAAGTGTACGTACGAAGATTTTTAAGTACAGGACAGTAGTTCACTCAGGTTTCGCTAGATGTCACTAGGGTTTTTAGTTTAGCCAATCAGAGAGAAGGTAACATTTTTCATCTTACAGCTGTAGCCAATCACGACGCTGGCATATCGGAGCTTATCCGTGATACACTTGCCACTTATTTACGTAGATTTTTCATATAAATATAGTACATTTCGAAGTAAAACTATGTTTTTTCCAACTTGTACAGTCAGCACCGACATTGTAGCAAACAAATATGTTACATTTTTTGTTTATTTACGTAATTCTAAGAGATAGTGTATAGCCTTCCTTGTCGCTCCCAGGATTTGAGAAGCGATGGTATTTATGTATATATTTACCTAAATTTACCCAAGGGCCACTAACTATCTAGTGGCCTCGACGAGGACAAAAAGTCGGGGACTTGTTAAGTCCCGCCAATTGTCCTAATGATATTTTCTAGCTAGATTTTGGCATTTACGGCTTCAGCGGGTAGACGGTTCCATGGGTTTATAACCTTCTGGGTGAAAAAAACATCTGTTTTCAGTCCTACTTAAGAGGACATACTCTCCAACATTGTATCTGTGATTCGCCCTGTTATCAGTGACTTCAGACCAAATGGTATGAGGTACTTTGAGCTCTGTAATTACTTCATACACTCAGGAATATTGGAAGATATTCTTGTGCTGTACCCAGATTTTGCCAGTGGAGGCTAATAGAGCAATGTCCGCTCTAACTATACCCTGTGTACAGTGATCCATAAATGTGCTCAATCATCGCATCTTGTACAGGATCAATTAGAGATGAAGACATTGATCATGGCAAGTACATGTTATTGATATAGAGATGTGTAAATTGATCCTAGTGTGTACATGTTGATACAGAGATGTGTACATTGATCCCCAGTGTGTACATGTTGATACAGAGATGTGTACATTGATCCTGGTGTGTACATATTGATACAGAGATGTGTAAATTGATCCTAGTGTGTACATATTGATACAGAGATGTGTAAATTGATCCTAGTGTGTACATATTGATACAGAGATGTGTACATTGATCCTGGTGTGTACATGTTGATACAGAGATGTGTACATTGATCCTGGTGTGTACATATTGATACAGAGATGTGTACATTGATCCTGGTGTGTACATGTTGATACAGAGATGTGTACATTGATCCTGGTGTGTACATATTGATACAGAGATGTGTACATTGATCCTGGTGTGTACATGTTGATACAGAGATGTGTACATTGATCCTAGCAGCCTTACATTTCTTATTTTCTCTTGATTCCATGTATGACTGGCCGTCCTGTGAGGTGGGGATGTTGGATGACCTTGTAGGTAGTTCATGACCTACAATGTAATCTTTCATATAGAATAGGGTAGCAGCACATTGTTGTGTATACCTAAGTTTGTTAATAAAAAGAAATCAGTAATAAAGGTTTTAAATTATAGCTTGTATTATTATTATTACCAGTATTATCCTTATTAAACTATAAATGTTAACCAGGGATCATTAAGATCTCATATTGATATGTAATATTAGTTATCTTGAGATGATTTCGGGGCTTTAGTGTCCCCGCGGCCCGGTCCTCGACCTGGCCTCCACCCCCAGGAAGCAGCCCGTGACAGCTGACTAACACCCAGGTACCTATTTTACTACTAGGTAACAGGGGCATAGGGTGAAAGAAACTCTGCCCATTGTTTCTCGCCAGCGCCTGGGATCGAACCCAGGACCACAGGATCACAAGTCCAGCGTGCTGTCCGCTCGGCCGACCGGCTCCCTAGTAATGTTTACCAAACCACACACTAGAAGATAAAAAGAAAACAATGTTATTAACATTTCTTGTGAATCATTAAATTGTGCAATATGTCTCAATTTTTTTACTTCTTTGGATATACATTAGAAAAAATAAGATAAACAACCTATAAATATTTGCTTCATTATATTTTTTTACTTAAATAACTGGATCACTATTTTTACAGCTGACAGGATTTGTTTTACTCACAGGTGCATTATCTGTTAAAAAATTTGGTTTATTTTTACACACAATGGTGCTAGACAGCCTTCCTGGCTTAGTGCCTTCTTTTGATAATTAGTGTTACACAGCCAAATTGTGTAACAGGAAGAGGTCTTTGACACAAATTTGTTCCATGCTAAATGTAGAGGAATCAGCTGAGCATTCCTCAAATAAAATAAGCTGCCTCAGCTTATAAGGTAAATAAAATAAGCATTCCTCAAAAAAGTAGCTGCCTCACGTCAGGTTTCATACGTCAGGCTGCGAGCAGCCGCGTCCAACAGCCTGGTTGATCAGTCCAGCAACCAGGAGGCCTGGTCGACGACCAGGCCGCGGGGACGCTAAGCCCCGGAAGCTCCTCAAGGTAACTCAAGGTAAGGTCACCTCACTGCTACATAGCCTTCCTTTCTTTTGATAATTACTTATTGTTACACAGCCAAATTGTGTAACAGGAAGAGGTCTTGGACCCCTACCCCCTAAAAATGAGGGATTGTGAGATCACTGTGGATACAACTCTGTCCAAAACACATTCAACCGGCCCTATTCAGTATGGCTGACGACACCCCAGCTGGCTACACTGGCAGACCGGCTTCATACGACGTCTGATAACGCTACGCTGTCCCATCCCAGAGTAACACAGCAGACTACAGACACCCAACATTGGGTGTCTGTAGTCAGACCCCTTGGACCCTTCGTCTCCCCCCCCCCCTCATTTTTTAACAGGCCATAATAGTCCATTTATCTACTTTAATATACCTACTAATATCTCTCAATCTCATTTTTTTTCTTGCATTGTACCTATTATCATTTTATAAATTCTGCTAGAATTTACCTACTTAAAATTATCTGTTAGATTAAGGAGCTGCCCGAAACGCTGCGCGTATTAGTGGCTTTACAAGATTGTAAACACCATTGTATAACCTCAAGATCTCAAGATAACCATCCTATGTATCCTCACAAACCCAATGTACCTTCTTGTACATAAATAAATAATATAGTCATAATTATAGGTTGAAGTATTCAATGAGAAAAGTTTTTGAAGTTTTTATCCTTATCCTTACCTAAGATCATTAGTGCAGCATATTTTTATTTTATGTCTCACCCAGATTTAATTTCAAAAGAAAACCAAACAAAATAAATTAAAAAGGGGTAGGTATAGCTAAGGTACACCCCCCTAACTATACTTATTACTAGGTGAACAGGTGCATTTGGTGATAGTAAATGCTCCCACCATCACCTTCTCTCATATCTCACCTTCTCTTATATTGAGAAGGATCATCACCTTCTCTCATATTTCATGTTCACCAGTGTTTATTTACTTAATAACTACTGATATAATATCTTGCTGGTTGATACCTGATTGATACCTGTTATTGCTGGTTGATACCTGCTAATATTAAACTAATTCTACTATCATAAAAGACATATTTACTACAAGTTTCAAGCAGATAATGCATATGGGGCCTCGTAGCCTGGTGGATAGCGCGCAGGACTCGTAATTCTGTGGCGCGGGTTCGATTCCCGCACGAGGCAGAAACAAATGGGCAAAGTTTCTTTCACCCTGAATGTCCCTGTTACCTAGCAGTAAATTGGTACCTGGGTGTTAGTCAGCTGTCACGGGCTGCTTCCTGGGGGTGGAGGCCTGGTCGAGGACCGGGCCGCGGGGACACTAAAGCCCCGAAATCATCTCAAGATAACCTCAAGATAACCTCAAGATATATAGTTAACACGAAGGATGCCTCTTGACGAAATTCTCCTGCTAAAACGTTTTATTATAAAATCGATCCTCCGTGTTGTGTAGTAGAGAACAATTGAGTTATATCCAGTTTACGTAAAGCTACGAGTGGTCGACAGCAACCTTAGCGCGACGGATCATACTTACCAAGATTTTCCTTCTTAAGTGCGTACCTGAATACCGACGTAGCCCGCTACGAAGGTGCTAAGAAGAAAAACATTCGTAACTGCTTCGTGAATCTGGGGCCAGATTCACGCAAGCACTTACGAACCTGTACATCTTTTCTCAATCTTTGTCGGCTTTGTTTCCAATTATTAAACAGTTAATGAGCTCCGAAGCACCAGGAGGCTGTTTATAACAATAACAACAGTTGAACGGGAAGTTTTCATGCTTGTAAACTGTTTAATAAATGTAACAAAAGCCGTCAAAGATTGAGGAAAGATGTACACGTTCGTAAGTGCTTGCGTAAGTGCTTTCGTGAATCTGGCCCCTGGCCCCTGGGCTATGATTCGTGTTACATTTTCTCTAATTACTTTAAGGGGAAACTGAACCAAACATCACTGAAACAAAATGTCCCTCCCGGGAATAAATTTATAACTCTATTACCAAAATAAATATTAATATTCCTACTGTTTTTTTTACTACCAGTTAAACCTATTACGCCGATTTAACCACATAACCCATCATACGCCACTGTAAACTCCAGTTTAAGCCACTTTACCTCATCAAGTAATGCTAGTAAGGACAGGACAACACACACAGACGCAATATAGCCTAGCAGTTGATGAGAGCGACAATACCTGAACGACATGAGGGCTGGGGAGCATCATATGTGTCGCGTCCCGTCTTAGTGGCTCTCTCCTGCCTCTGTGGTGCTCTATCCTGCCTCTGTGGTGCTCTATCCTGCCCCAGTCAGGCACAAGCCCCCGTCTCACCCACGCATATATCCTGCCTTTGATAAACCAGTGTCCCCCTCTGTGTCCCATTTAAACCCCGCCTTAGTACGAAGTCAGGCCAGGGATTTCCCCGCGAGGGCATATTGACAAGTGATGCGGTGTGTGTGTGTGTGTACTCACCTAATTGTGCTTGCGGGGGTTGAGCTTTGGCTCTTTGGTCCCGCCTCTCAACTGTCAATCAACTGGTGTACAGATTCCTGAGCCTACTGGGCTCTATCATATCTACATTTGAAACTGTGTATGGAGTCAGCCTCCACCACATCACTTCCTAGTGCATTCCATTTATTAACTACTCTGACACTGAAAAAATTCTTTCTAACGTCTCTGTGGCTCATCTGGGTACTAAGTTTCCACCTGTGTCCCCTTGTTCGTGTCCCACCCGTGCTGAAGAGTTTGTCTTTGTCCACCCTGTCAATTCCCCTGAGAATTTTGTAGCTGGTTATCATGTCTCCCCTTACTCTTCTGTTTTCCAGGGATGTGAGGTTCAGCTCCTTTAACCTTTCCTCGTAGCTCAATCCTCTCAGTTCCGGGACGAGCCTGGTGGCATACCGCTGAATCTTCTCTAACTTTGTCTTGTGTTTAACTAGGTATGGACTCCAGGCTGGAGCTGCATACTCCAGGATTAGTCTTACATAAGTGGTATACAGGGTTCTGAAAGATTCCTTACACAAGTTTCTGAAGGCAGTTCTTATGTTGGCCAGTCTAGCATATGCCGCTGATGATATTCTTTTGATGTGGGCCTCTGGGGACAAGTTCGGTGTGATATCAACCCCCAGATGTGTGTGTGTGTGTGTGTGTGTGTGTGTGTGTGTGTGTGTGTGTGTGTGTGTGTGTGTGTGTGTGTGTGTGTGTGTGTGTGTGTACGCGTGCTCCAGCAACAGAGAACCCTCCCCAGCAACAGAGAACACTCCCCAGCAACAGAGAACACTCCCCAGCAACAGAGAACGCCCCCCAGCAACAGAGAACACTCCCCAGCAACAGAGAACACCCCCCAGCAACAGAGAACACCCCCCAGCAACAGAGAACACCCCCCAGCAACAGAGAACACCCCCCAGCAACAGAGAACACCCCCCAGCAACAGAGAACACCCCCCAGCAACAGAGAACACCCCCCAGCAACAGAGAACGTTCCCCAGCAACAGAGAACACCCCCCAGCAACAGAGAACGCTCCCCAGCAACAGAGAACACCCCCCAGCAACAGAGAACACCCCCCAGCAACAGAGAACACTCCTCAGCAACAGAGAACACTCCCCAGCAACAGAGAACACCCCCCAGCAACAGAGAACACCCCCCAGCAAAAGAGAACACTCCTCAGCAACAGAGAACACCCCCCAGCAACAGAGAACACTCCCCAGCAACAGAGAACGCTCCCCAGCAACAGAGAACACTCCCCAGCAACAGAGAACACCCCCCAGCAACAGAGAACACCCCCCAGCAACAGAGAACACCCCCCAGCAACAGAGAACGCTCCCCAGCAACAGAGAACACCCCCCAGCAACAGAGAACACCCCCAGCAACAGAGAACACTCCCCAGCAACAGAGAACACTCCTCAGCAACAGAGAACACTCCCCAGCAACAGAGAACACTCCTCAGCAACAGAGAACACTCCTCAGCAACAGAGAACACTCCCCAGCAACAGAGAACACCCCCCAGCAACAGAGAACACTCCCCAGCAACAGAGAACACCCCCCAGCAACAGAGAACACTCCTCAGCAACAGAGAACACCCCCCAGCAACAGAGAACACCCCCCAGCAACAGAGAACACCCCCCAGCAACAGAGAACACTCCCCAGCAACAGAGAACACTCCCCAGCAACAGAGAACACCCCCCAGCAACAGAGAACACCCCCCAGCAACAGAGAACACCCCCCAGCAACAGAGAACACCCCCCAGCAACAGAGAACACCCCCCAGCAACAGAGAACACCCCCCAGCAACAGAGAACACCCCCCAGCAACAGAGAACACTCCCCAGCAACAGAGAACACCCCCCAGCAACAGAGAACACCCCCCAGCAACAGAGAACACCCCCCAGCAACAGAGAACACCCCCCAGCAACAGAGAACACCCCCCAGCAACAGAGAACACTCTCCAGCAACAGAGAACACTCCCCAGCAACAGAGAACACTCCCCAGCAACAGAGAACGTTCCCCAGCAACAGAGAACACTCTCCAGCAACAGAGAACACTCCCCAGCAACAGAGAACACTCTCCAGCAACAGAGAACACTCTCCAGCAACAGAGAACGTTCCCCAGCAACAGAGAACACTCCCCAGCAACAGAGAACACTCTCCAGCAACAGAGAACACTCCCCAGCAACAGAGAACACTCTCCAGCAACAGAGAACGTTCCCCAGCAACAGAGAACACTCCCCAGCAACAGAGAACACTCCCCAGCAACAGAGAACACTCCCCAGCAACAGAGAACACTCTCCAGCAACAGAGAACGTTCCCCAGCAACAGAGAACACCCCCCAGCAACAGAGAACACTCCCCAGCAACAGAGAACACTCTCCAGCAACAGAGAACACTCCCCAGCAACAGAGAACACTCCCCAGCAACAGAGAACGTTCCCCAGCAACAGAGAACACTCCCCAGCAACAGAGAACACCCCCCAGCAACAGAGAACACTCCCCAGCAACAGAGAACACCCCCCAGCAACAGAGAACACCCCCCAACAACAGAGAACACTCCCCAGCAACAGAGAACACTCCCCAGCAACAGAGAACGTTCCCCAGCAACAGAGAACACTCCCCAGCAACAGAGAACGTTCCCCAGCAACAGAGAACACTCCCCAGCAACAGAGAACACCCCCCAGCAACAGAGAACGTTCCCCAGCAACAGAGAACACTCCCCAGCAACAGAGAACGTTCCCCAGCAACAGAGAACACTCCCCAGCAACAGAGAACACCCCCCAGCAACAGAGAACACCCCCCAGCAACAGAGAACACTCCCCAGCAACAGAGAACACTCCCCAGCAACAGAGAACGCTCCCCAGCAACAGAGAACACTCCCCAGCAACAGAGAACACTCCCCAGCAACAGAGAACACTCTCCAGCAACAGAGAACACTCCCCAGCAACAGAGAACACTCCCCAGCAACAGAGAACACTCCCCAGCAACAGAGAACGCTCCCCAGCAACAGAGAACACTCCCCAGCAACAGAGAACACTCCCCAGCAACAGAGAACACTCTCCAGCAACAGAGAACACTCCCCAGCAACAGAGAACACTCCCCAGCAACAGAGAACGTTCCCCAGCAACAGAGAACACTCCCCAGCAACAGAGAACGCTCCCCAGCAACAGAGAACACTCCCCAGCAACAGAGAACACCCCCCAGCAACAGAGAACACCCCCCAGCAACAGAGAACACTCCCCAGCAACAGAGAACACCCCCCAGCAACAGAGAACGTTCCCCAGCAACAGAGAACACTCCCCAGCAACAGAGAACACCCCCCAGCAACAGAGAACACCCCCCAGCAACAGAGAACACCCCCCAGCAACAGAGAACACCCCCCAGCAACAGAGAACACCCCCCAGCAACAGAGAACGTTCCCCAGCAACAGAGAACACTCCCCAGCAACAGAGAACACCCCCCAGCAACAGAGAACACTCCCCAGCAACAGAGAACACCCCCCAGCAACAGAGAACACCCCCCAGCAACAGAGAACACCCCCCAGCAACAGAGAACGTTCCCCAGCAACAGAGAACACTCCCCAGCAACAGAGAACGTTCCCCAGCAACAGAGAACACTCTCCAGCAACAGAGAACACCCCCCAGCAACAGAGAACACCCCCCAGCAACAGAGAACACTCCCCAGCAACAGAGAACACCCCCAAGCAACAGAGAACACCCCCCAGCAACAGAGAACACTCCCCAGCAACAGAGAACACCCCCCAGCAACAGAGAACACTCCCCAGCAACAGAGAACACCCCCCAGCAACAGAGAACACCCCCCAGCAACAGAGAACACCCCCCAGCAACAGAGAACACCCCCCAGCAACAGAGAACACTCCCCAGCAACAGAGAACGTTCCCCAGCAACAGAGAACACTCCCCAGCAACAGAGAACACCCCCCAGCAACAGAGAACACTCCCCAGCAACAGAGAACACCCCCCAGCAACAGAGAACACCCCCCAGCAACAGAGAACACTCCCCAGCAACAGAGAACACCCCCCAGCAACAGAGAACGTTCCCCAGCAACAGAGAACACTCCCCAGCAACAGAGAACGTTCCCCAGCAACAGAGAACACTCCCCAGCAACAGAGAACACCCCCCAGCAACAGAGAACACTCCCCAGCAACAGAGAACACCCCCCAGCAACAGAGAACACCCCCCAGCAACAGAGAACACTCCCCAGCAACAGAGAACACCCCCCAGCAACAGAGAACACTCCCCAGCAACAGAGAACACCCCCCAGCAACAGAGAACGTTCCCCAGCAACAGAGAACACTCCCCAGCAACAGAGAACACCCCCCAGCAACAGAGAACGTTCCCCAGCAACAGAGAACACCCCCCAGCAACAGAGAACACCCCCCAGCAACAGAGAACACTCCCCAGCAACAGAGAACACCCCCAGCAACAGAGAACACTCCCCAGCAACAGAGAACACCCCCCAGCAACAGAGAACACCCCCCAGCAACAGAGAACACCCCCCAGCAACAGAGAACACCCCCCAGCAACAGAGAACACTCTCCAGCAACAGAGAACACCCCCCAGCAACAGAGAACACCCCCCAGCAACAGAGAACGTTCCCCAGCAACAGAGAACACTCCCCAGCAACAGAGAACACCCCCCAGCAACAGAGAACGTTCCCCAGCAACAGAGAACACTCCCCAGCAACAGAGAACACCCCCCAGCAACAGAGAACACTCCCCAGCAACAGAGAACACTCCCCAGCAACAGAGAACACCCCCCAGCAACAGAGAACACCCCCCAGCAACAGAGAACACCCCCCAGCAACAGAGAACACCCCCCAGCAACAGAGAACACCCCCCAGCAACAGAGAACACCCCCCAGCAACAGAGAACGCTCCCCAGCAACAGAGAACACTCCCCAGCAACAGAGAACACCCCCCAGCAACAGAGAACACCCCCAGCAACAGAGAACACTCCCCAGCAACAGAGAACACTCCCCAGCAACAGAGAACACCCCCCAGCAACAGAGAACACTCCCCAGCAACAGAGAACACCCCCCAGCAACAGAGAACACTCCCCAGCAACAGAGAACACCCCCCAGCAACAGAGAACGTTCCCCAGCAACAGAGAACACTCCCCAGCAACAGAGAACGTTCCCCAGCAACAGAGAACACCCCCCAGCAACAGAGAACACCCCCCAGCAACAGAGAACACTCCCCAGCAACAGAGAACACTCCCCAGCAACAGAGAACACTCCCCAGCAACAGAGAACACCCCCCAGCAACAGAGAACACTCCCCAGCAACAGAGAACACTCCCCAGCAACAGAGAACACCCCCCAGCAACAGAGAACACCCCCCAGCAACAGAGAACACCCCCCAGCAACAGAGAACACCCCCCAGCAACAGAGAACGTTCCCCAGCAACAGAGAACACTCCCCAGCAACAGAGAACACCCCCAGCAACAGAGAACACCCCCCAGCAACAGAGAACACTCCCCAGCAACAGAGAACACCCCCCAGTAACAGAGAACACCCCCCAGCAACAGAGAACACCCCCCAGCAACAGAGAACGTTCCCCAGCAACAGAGAACACTCCCCAGCAACAGAGAACGTTCCCCAGCAACAGAGAACACTCTCCAGCAACAGAGAACACCCCCCAGCAACAGAGAACACCCCCCAGCAACAGAGAACACTCCCCAGCAACAGAGAACACCCCCCAGCAACAGAGAACACCCCCCAGCAACAGAGAACACTCCCCAGCAACAGAGAACACCCCCCAGCAACAGAGAACACTCCCCAGCAACAGAGAACACCCCCCAGCAACAGAGAACACCCCCCAGCAACAGAGAACACCCCCCAGCAACAGAGAACACCCCCCAGCAACAGAGAACACTCCCCAGCAACAGAGAACGTTCCCCAGCAACAGAGAACACTCCCCAGCAACAGAGAACACCCCCAGCAACAGAGAACACTCCCCAGCAACAGAGAACACCCCCCAGCAACAGAGAACACCCCCCAGCAACAGAGAACACCCCCCAGCAACAGAGAACACTCCCCAGCAACAGAGAACACCCCCCAGCAACAGAGAACGTTCCCCAGCAACAGAGAACACTCCCCAGCAACAGAGAACGTTCCCCAGCAACAGAGAACACTCCCCAGCAACAGAGAACACCCCCCAGCAACAGAGAACACTCCCCAGCAACAGAGAACACCCCCCAGCAACAGAGAACACCCCCCAGCAACAGAGAACACTCCCCAGCAACAGAGAACACCCCCCAGCAACAGAGAACACTCCCCAGCAACAGAGAACACCCCCCAGCAACAGAGAACACCCCCCAGCAACAGAGAACACCCCCCAGCAACAGAGAACACCCCCCATCAACAGAGAACACCCCCCAGCAACAGAGAACACCCCCCAGCAACAGAGAACGCTCCCCAGCAACAGAGAACACTCCCCAGCAACAGAGAACACCCCCCAGCAACAGAGAACACCCCCCAGCAACAGAGAACACTCCCCAGCAACAGAGAACACTCCCCAGCAACAGAGAACACCCCCCAGCAACAGAGAACACTCCCCAGCAACAGAGAACACCCCCCAGCAACAGAGAACACTCCCCAGCAACAGAGAACACCCCCCAGCAACAGAGAACGTTCCCCAGCAACAGAGAACACTCCCCAGCAACAGAGAACGTTCCCCAGCAACAGAGAACACCCCCCAGCAACAGAGAACACCCCCCAGCAACAGAGAACACTCCCCAGCAACAGAGAACACCCCCCAGCAACAGAGAACACTCCCCAGCAACAGAGAACGTTCCCCAGCAACAGAGAACACCCCCCAGCAACAGAGAACACCCCCCAGCAACAGAGAACACCCCCCAGCAACAGAGAACACTCCCCAGCAACAGAGAACACTCCCCAGCAACAGAGAACACCCCCCCAGCAACAGAGAACACTCCCCAGCAACAGAGAACACCCCCCAGCAACAGAGAACACCCCCCAGCAACAGAGAACACTCCCCAGCAACAGAGAACGTTCCCCAGCAACAGAGAACACCCCCCAGCAACAGAGAACACCCCCCAGCAACAGAGAACACCCCCCAGCAACAGAGAACACCCCCCAGCAACAGAGAGCACCCCCCAGCAACAGAGAACACTCCCCAGCAACAGAGAACACTCCCCAGCAACAGAGAACACTCCCCAGCAACAGAGAACACTCCCCAGCAACAGAGAACACTCCCCCAGCAACAGAGAACACCCCCCAGCAACAGAGAACACTCCCCAGCAACAGAGAACACTCCCCAGCAACAGAGAACACCCCCCAGCAACAGAGAACACTCCCCAGCAACAGAGAACACTCCCCAGCAACAGAGAACACCCCCCAGCAACAGAGAACACTCCCCAGCAACAGAGAACACCCCCCAGCAACAGAGAACACCCCCCAGCAACAGAGAACACCCCCCAGCAACAGAGAACGTTCCCCAGCAACAGAGAACGTTCCCCAGCAACAGAGAACACTCCCCAGCAACAGAGAACGTTCCCCAGCAACAGAGAACACCCCCCAGCAACAGAGAACACCCCCCAGCAACAGAGAACACCCCCCAGCAACAGAGAACGTTCCCCAGCAACAGAGAACACTCCCCAGCAACAGAGAACACCCCCCAGCAACAGAGAACACCCCCCAGCAACAGAGAACACCCCCCAGCAACAGAGAACACTCCCCAGCAACAGAGAACACCCCCCAGCAACAGAGAACACCCCCCAGCAACAGAGAACACCCCCCAGCAACAGAGAACACCCCCCAGCAACAGAGAACGTTCCCCAGCAACAGAGAACACTCCCCAGCAACAGAGAACACCCCCCAGCAACAGAGAACACCCCCCAGCAACAGAGAACACTCCCCAGCAACAGAGAACACCCCCCAGCAACAGAGAACACCCCCCAGCAACAGAGAACGTTCCTAACAAGAGATGCCATCACCATGTCAACAAACAACGCGGGCAGATGTCGACTCAGGACACAGAGCCGGTGGGGGAGGAGAGACAATGACCAACGGTCACTCCAAAGGTTGTTATATGTGGATTACATTGTCGGTAATACGGAGAAAGTCGACGGCCAGCCTCCCGGTTCGACGTCCGGGTGACAGTCCCGGTCAAACTGCACATCACGTCTCTCCTTTCACAATGATACATATCGATAAATTCCTTTAGCGTTATTACCAGAACCTAGTCCCGGCCCGTCCGTGTTGGGCTCGTACCCAACAGCAATTACTGTGAAAATTTTTTTTGCACCTGCTAGCCCCATGAGTCTGGCCTCCAACCCCGAATATACAATTCCGTTTATAGATATAAAAACCTATTGTATAGAAAATTAGAAAGAAAACGCATATTGTAAACGAAATGAGATGAAAAAATGAGATGAAAACTGGATGTCAGATATACCGGAGGACATCTTTAACCAACATGATATGAGGGAAGTATGGAGGTGGGGCGGGCTTGGGAGAGGGGTCCTGGGGGAGGGGTCCTGGGGGCGAGGGGTCATGGGGGAGGGGTCGGCCGAGCGGACAGCACGCTGGACTTGTGATCCTGTGGTCCCGGGTTCGATCCCAGGCTCCGGAGAGAAAGAATGGGCAGAGTTTCTTTCACCCTATGCCCCTGTTACCTAGCAGTAAAATAGGTACCTGGGTGTTAGTCAGCTGTCACGGGCTGCTTCCTGGGGGTGGAGGCCTGGTCGAGGACCGGGCCGCGGGGACACTAAAGCCCCGAAATCATCTCAAGATAAGAGGGGTCCTGGGGGCGAGGGGGTCCTGGGGGATGGGTCCTGGGGGCGAAGGGGTCATGGGGGGGGGGAGGGGTGAAGACCGTCCTCTCGAGCCCTCGTAGCGTAACTAAAAGACGTATGGAATTGCCCGAACCAAACCTGAGGAACCACGAATAGAAAACGGGATAGCACTTAAAATTTGCGAGCCGCGGTGATTTTTAGTACGTCTTACTCTGACGTTGGGGTCTTTACGTCAAAATACGATGTGTTATGCAACAGGTGATGGGTGTGGGCAGATGAGACGAACCCCAGGGAAGGTGGGTGGTCACGTGACTGGTGAGGGGGTGGAGGTGATAGCGTAAGGAGGGGGCAGGGGGGGGGCGCGTGAGGGGACAGGTAGGATGCGTGAGGGGTCATGGGGAGTGAGGGGGCAAGCGAGGGCAGGGGGTCAGTCAAGCGGGGGAGAGCTGGCAGGGGGGGAAGGTGTAATGGGGCATGCGTGAGGGGAGGGGGGGCAGAGGGGTGCCTGAGTACGAAGGCATGGGGGGTGGGAAGGCATGGGGGGGTGTAAAGGGGGGGCAGGCAGGCAGGCGGGGGAGGGGGCATGAACAACAGGCGGGGGGCGCGGGGGGCGCCTCTACCTTACAGCGCCACCAAACGAGCTGTGACGGGGCGAGGGGGAACGGACAGCTTGATCCTTGTTTGTAGCGACCCGGTAATGAGTCGGTAATCCCCCCACACCTCGCGCCACGCCGCCGCCAATATTTCTGGCGGGATTTTGGCGGACTTGAGATTCTGGCGCGAGGGATTTGGCGGGTTGGGGATTTATCCCGGCCTCTTTCTGGTATTTTCCCTTCTTTTGGTTATTTGGCGACTTCATCTAGCACCGAACAATCACGCACGCAAACACGCCCTAGCAAGCGGCCCACCAACACCGCACAAACACACAAACACCTTCGGTCGTCTGAGCGTGAGAGGGAAGAAACCCGAAATAAATCAGAATGAAAATCAGGAGGGTGGCCGAGGTCTGGAAGCTCCAGGGAGGAGGAGCAAGAAGCCCGCTGTCTGCCTCCTGCGAGTCCAATATTACCATTGTCAACGAGTCTTAGGCGGCTTACCCTTGTCGCCTCCAGTCCTCCAGAATGGTGGGGAGGGATGGCGGCTGGGGAGATGTGGGGTTCCTGGGGAGGAGAGGCGGCTGGCGGGAAGAAGGGGTTGAGGGCCTGCGGATAGGAGAATGCAGTCCAGAGGGCCAGTGACCGGGGGCTCGGGGCTCGGGAGGAAGGCTTGGAAGTACCGCTGATGGGGGCGGGAGAATTTTTGAAGGATCAGGCAGGCCTCTGGATCTGAGTTCCGGAAGGATTAGGTAGGGCTGGAATAGTCCTGGAAGTGTCAGGCAGGGTTGGAATAGTCCTGGAAGTGTCAGGCAGGGTTGGAATAGTCCTGGAAGTGTCAGGCAGGGTTGGAATAGTTCTGGAAGTGTCAATCAGGGTTGGAATAGTTCTGGAAGTGTCAGGTAGGGCTGGAATAGTTCTGGAAGTGTCAATCAGGGTTGGAATAGTTCTGGAAGTGTCAGGTAGGGCTGGAATAGTTCTGGAAGCGGGCTGTCCGCCTTGCTGACACAATGTTATGACAGCAGGCGGGCTGTCCGCCTTGCTGACACAATGTTATGACAGCAAGCGGGCTGTCCGCCTTGCTGACACGATGTTATGACAACAAGCGGGCTGTCCGCCTTGCTGACACAATGTTATGATAGCAGGCGGGTTGTCCGCCTTGCTGACACAATGTTGTGATAGCAGGCGGGCTGTCCGCCTTGCTGACACACCTTGCTATGTGTCAGTTGCCTAAGCGCTCTCGTTCGCCACTGAGCTTCGAACATTAGTAAGGTTCTTCACATATATTTCAATACCAGCAGATGTGCACAGAGGAATGCTTTGGAACGTTCAATTATGTTCTCCGGAATGATTAAATCTTTCGCTGTTCCTCTTCGCAAAGTCATGTGTGTAGGGGGGGGGGTGGGGGGGGGGGCGGTCCACCAGTCACCTCTAAACGTATACACCAGCCAACAGGTATTTTTGTCCCTGTTCTCTTTATACAGTTCATTCTCACTTCCTTGCAATGTTTTCCCTGAAGCGTTCGTCAGTTGTTTTTCCTTTTCATTCTTTCATTTGGCATTCCTTTGAGATTTCTTTCCTTCTTTCCTTTCTCTGTTGGCCGCCTAATCTTGCCTCGTCTCGTGTTTTCTCTCTCTCTCTCTCTCATCCTCCCTCCTTCGCGTGAAGGAGGGAGGTCCCTCCTTCTCTCTTCTCTATCCCCTCCTGCACACACCTGGTACAGGTGTAAACAGGGTCATTTACCATGTCGATTCATTTACAAGCATGTTTGTATACCTTAATGATTTACACATTAATTCTTTTTTTATCCCATATTAATCCACTCTTATGCTTGCAATTGTTCCAAAATGATTCACTCAACTTCGTATCTTGCTCACAATTATTAATGCCAACGATTGTTACTGTGTTCCAAAATGATTCCTTTACAAACCTGGTTCAATGCGCCACAATAATTACGCCGCGAGTCATTGGATTGTTCTCCAGTGGAATTGTTTACAATCTTCAAGTTTTATCTCCAGTGTCACAATCCTCGTTGTTTACTTCACAATCAATCACAATCCCCCTCCCTCCCACTTTAACGATGGGATTCCACAGAACTCAAAAAGAGAATCGAACGGTCTTGGTTAAACTATGCGGTTGACTGTGAAAACTGTGATGGTTGGCGGGTGGTGTGTGGAACGAGTCCCCTGTGTGGGGGGGTGGGGGGGGAGGAAGGGCGAGGCTGGGTTGCGTGCGAGCCTTACACCAGGTGGGTTACACCTGTCATGCACCCACCTAATGAACTTGCCTCTCCTGCTGCCGCTTCCCGCCCGTCACCCGTATGTACGTGTCACTCAAATCTTAATTAATGTGCAGGAATCAATAGAGTCGTTGATGATACAGTTCTGGTATTGATTTAATCACTTCTTGCCGGTAGGAGGCAGAACCTGCTACCCCGCTCTTAGTGACGTCACGCGTAAAATGTAAACAAAAAACATCTGGTTTCATTCCCTATTGAACCGGATGGCGGGGAAAATGCACCGCTTGTTTCTCTATACATAATTATTTCCCCGCTATTCTATTCAAGTTTTTTTTGGGGGGATGATGCGAGAAGAGGGGAAAAAAAATTGCTTGTTTAAAAGAATGGTCGTTACTTTTCGCAAAATTTCGCGCATCATCCATTTTCAGTTCTAACTTCCCCATCGCTTTGTCTCTTATCAGTTTTGGTGGGAAATTGGGAGAAGTGGCGGCGCGGGGCAGAAATTGGCACCCAAGTCGACCAAGTTCAAGCCTTCGTCGTTACCAAAATGTCTCGCTAAATTGATATCTCCTAACTATTCGCACCGACATGACATCACTGCTTATCAGGCGAGCGATACATTCCCGAACGTGAACGATAAGAAGAGAGAGAGCAAGGAGTGTTCTTATCTAACTTGCCTGAGGTTGAGCGCCGCGTCTCCCGGGCACACCGAACATATTCTTATTTCAGCCAACCAGCGGCCTCGGTCGTGCGCGCCAATTTTTGAAACCGTTTCAATTTCCCGCGCTTTTGTGGGGAATTTCCCGCCACCATTGTAAGACCTCAGCACCTTATCGCGTACCTGCCAATTCTACCTGATATGAAAATTGAAAACGCATCCCGAGTCGTGACAGCTTCATATTTCTATAAACGGTCTCATTTATGCAGAGAAGGCGAGGAGGGTTGGGGAAGTAGGAGGGCGGACGGAGCACGAAACAGGAAGATAGTGAGGTGAGGTGCTGGAGCAAGGAGGTCTGGCAGGGAGGAGTGAGGGGATGATGCAATACAGGTGAGGAGAGGGAAGATAAAGCTGGTGGGGAGATGGGGGGTGTGCAAGTGAGGAAATACGAGTGTAGCACAGTTGGCAAGAGGAACTACATGCAGTGTGTTTTTGTGTGTTTTTTTTTAACAGGAAGACATTTTTTCGTTGGGTGAGGAAGTTGTGAGAGGAGGAGGAGGAGGAGGAGGAATGTGCACCGAGACAGTCTGAGGTGTTGAGGGATGGTGGCGCTACGCCTACTGCTCTCGGCTGCCTCCTGTGACGTGGCCTCTATTGGGAGCTGTGATTAGGCAGCTCATCCTTGGGATCTTCACTGCTGTCCACAGTGATCCCAGCAGTGACTGGGGTCCTTCACTGCTGGCACCAGTGTCCCCAAGTTACTGGGACCTTAAATGCTGTCCCCAAGTTACTGGGGACTTTCACTGTGGCACCAGTGTCCCCAGCAGTGACTGGGGACCTTCACTGGTAAACCGCAGAATAACATGACCGATTTAGTATCTATCCGAGGCCCAAATCCCCTACATAAAATTTTCTATCACAATACGCTGAGATTCCCGAGTATGATAAAAAAAATGTCACACATATGAGAACATCACTGGAGCAGCACAGGGCTCGAACCAGCGTCCTGGTTAACACCACAAGCGCGCCATAACCTTAGGCCACGACGTGCTAAAAGCTATTAAACCCGCTCCAAAGATATTTTTTTTACTACATATATCACACATGTGTTTTACAAACAGGAAGATGCACTGAGCTGAGACAAAGGTCATAGCAAATGCTTGAGGGGAAAATAATGACAATTCTCAATATTTTGGAAGCACAAAAGCAATCAGAAAAACTTATCACAATGACCAAAGTTGTGTTACAATGTGTAATATTTGTTACAATTTCATTAAAGGTTCGTCTGTGCACTCAGCGAGGCACACAGAGAACTGTTGAAGCTGAGGAAGGAGTGAGGGAAGCAGGCACCTGCCTCAGGTGAACAAATCCACAATGGCAGTGACGAGGATTCGAACCTGCGTCTGGGAGCATCCCAGACACTGCCTTAAACTGCCTCAGGTCTTCACAGGAATATCATAGGATTCTCAAGACACTAATTTGACATCAAAAGTTAAATGTCTATTACTGTCTGCTGTGTTCACGTAATGTTTACAGTGTTCACACAGTGTTCACGCGGTGCTCAGTGTTCAGACAGTGTTCAGTGTTCACAGGGTGGCCAGGTGACCTTACACAAGAGCCAGGTGTGCCGTGCTCACTTCACGAGGGCGTGACCTAATCACCACCCTCACCCACGTAGCTCCTCTCCCTATAACTGCCTACTTTAACCTGACTGCTTAACCCTTGTTACTTAAGCAGTATGTTATAGACGTGTTTCAAGTCGGAGTGGGAATTCCGCTACGAGTGGCTGTCTCTAAGTCACGTGGACCAATAAGAAACGGGAATACCTCTATTGAGAGGACGACGTCACAGCATGAGGACGTGATTGGCTGGACCCCAAGGTGATCAGACAGTGGTTTAGTAATGGGGAAATACTGTCCGCTACTGCTGTAGGCGTCGAAGGGAACACTAAGGTAGGACACAACACTAATACACACGACACATTTCAAGGGGTCATGTATATACACAACCACTTAGGTTAGACAATGTTCGCTGAAGTTATTCAGGATCTGACTTGTTACTTCAGCTGAGAAGAGAGAGAGCAATGAAGGAGACAGCTACAGGATGGTTCGTAATGGCTGGGTGGTAGGTTAGTATATCTTGGTGAGTATATCTTGGTGAATATGTCTTTGTGAGTATGTCTTGGCGAGAATAACTTAGTGAGTATACCTTGGTGAGTATACTTTTATGATCTGGGGTGAGGGGAGACATAACTTGACAACCCTTCCTTCAAAAGCAATAGTGCTTATAAATTTAAATTCAAATGTTTATTTAGGTAAAGTACATACATACAAGGGGTGATACAGATATTAATGAATTTATAGATAGAGCTAGTACACACAATGCCTAAAGCCACTATTATGCAAAGCGTTTCGAGCAACAACTAGCAACTATTGCTGGAACGAAAAAAAAAATTGAACTGTTCTCTCCAAGCAAATACACATTCTGTACCATTGTATTACAAGTGGAACACAACTATACAACCAAACCTATCCTAGGCCTAACTTAACCTAGGCCTAAATAAGCAATCATAGCTCTAATACACTCCATCCTAGGCCTAATTTTTTAACTACAATAAATCAGATCTATCTTAAAATACATTTACTAAACACTAGTCTACACAGTTAGGGATAACTAGAATACAGAGCTGAAAATACGAGGAATACATAGAATATGAGGTATAAGATATACATATAATACACAAGGTATACATACAACATGAAGTATACAACATATAAAGTGAATGGGAAGGAGTAAGACACGGAGAAAGGGGAGGAGGGAGAGGAGAGAAGACAAGGGAGAGGAGAGGAGAGGAGAGAAGAGAAGAGAAGGGAGAGGAGAAAAGAGAAGGGAGAGGAGAGGAGAGGAGAGAAGAGAAGGGAGAGGAGAGGAGAGGAGAGAAGAGAAGGGAGAGGAGAAAAGGCAAACAAAGAGTAGGAGAATTAAAGGGGGACTGTTATTAAGGGAGAAAGAAGGAAGAGTAGGCGTGATGAGGAGGTGAAGAGTAGGAGCAAACACAGCCCTACCGCAGGGGAAGGGGGTTATCAGGGGGCAGGGGTGATCAGGGGGCAGGGGTGATCAGGGGGCAGGGGTAATCAGGGGGGGAGAGCGAGGTAGGGCGAGAGAGAGGCATAGAGACTGAAACAGAGAGGGACACAGAAAACGGAGAAGCAGAAAATAAGATAAATGTAGCACAATAGTGAATACCCCTTCCCCTTCCTCTTCCCTCTTTCCCTCTAAAAATAAAAATAAACAAACCAGAGACATAGAAGCAAATCTGGCAATAAAAATGGAGATAAAGGAGGGGGAGACTGTACGACCAGGCTGGTAGGACCTGCGACCAGTGCCTGCGACCAGGCTGGTAGGACCTGCGACCAGTACCAGCGACCAGGCTGGTAGGACCCCCGACCAGTGCCTGCGACCAGGCTGGTAGGACCTGCGACCAGTGCCTGCGACCAGGCTGGTAGGACCTGCGATCAGTACCAGCGACCAGGCTGGTAGGACCTCCGACCAGTACCAGCGACCAGGCTGGTAGGACCCCCCGACCAGTACCAGCGACCAGGCTGGTAGGACCCCCCGACCAGTACCAGCGACCAGGCTTGTAGGATCCCCCGACCAGTACCAGCGACCAGGCTGGTAGGACCCCCCGACCAGTACCAGCGACCAGGCTGGTAGGACCCCCCGACCAGTACCAGCGACCAGGCTTGTAGGACCCCCCGACCAGTACCAGCGACCAGGCTGATAGGACCCCCCCCGACCAGTACCAGCGACCAGGCTGATAGGGCCCCCAACCAGTACCAGCGACCAGGCTGGTAGGACCCCCCGACCAGTACCAGCGACCAGGCTGGTAGGACCCCCCGACTAGTACCAGCGACCAGGCTGGTAGGACCCCCGACCAGTACCAGCGACCAGGCTGGTAGGACCCCCCGACCAGTACCAGCGACCAGGCTGGTAGGACCCCCGACCAGTACCAGCGACCAGGCTGGTAGGACCCCCGACCAGTACCAGCGACCAGGCTGGTAGGACCCCCGACCAGTACCAGCGACCAGGCTGGTAGGACGTTGCGTAAATCCGGTGGACAATAAAAGGGTTCAGCAGTCAAGATACCCCAGCAGGACTCAGCGGAGGGGGGGGGGATGGGGTCGAGGGGGGAAGGGGGAGGGGGGGCGTCAGCTACCAGGATTGACCAAGTTACCACCGGAGACAGACCTCAATTAATTATTATTATTACTATCTACCACAGACGTGGCCACACATTTACAATGCTAACCAGCATATATACATTTTCTTCTGTCCTCCATGGACAGGGTGAGAGATCTGTTAAACATATAGTTCAGTGATTTATTGAACACTCAACCACAGAAGGTGATTGTAGTGCTTTTAAAATACTAAGCTAATCTACACACATAAATACACAGATTTACGTCTGTCCAACATAAACAGTGTTTGAGGTGTATTTTTACATAGTGTCATTAATGTGTGTTTACAAAGGTGAAATGCAATTCTGACCAGCTTCCACATATCCTGTATACAAATACACACACATATACATATATACACATATACCTACACATATCCACACACACACACACACACACACACATTTTATATATATATATATATATATATATATATATATATATATATATATATATATATATATATATATATATATATATATATATACACATTCAACTATGTCTTTCCTACTTAGACAGGGTACGATATAGAAACTAGTGTTATTAAACACTTAATCACTGAAGATGATTAAGATGCTTTTACAAGATCAAGTTACAGGTACATACATTGTATAACAAATGTATTACATATTGTATAGGTACAATACATTGTATAACAGATGTATTATATAGTCAGTCTTGGGTACAAGTCCAATATATCATCAAGTGTTCCATTATTCATATAGTAGTTACAGGGTTCAGCATACCTCAGCCCAGGAGGGCGAAAGTCAGTCAATATGGGACATTCTATAATATAATGTTCAAGAGGGGAGCATGTTTTCACCTCAACAGTACCTGGCCAAAGAGCCAGAGCTCAACCCTCGCTAGTACAACTAGGTGAGTACCTGAAATGGTGAGGCCCCAAGAGCTGATGTTTAACTCTCAATACACAATTAGGTGATGACAAATAACTGAGGATGCAGAGGCTACGACTCATACACTCACGTATAAGATGAACATACAGATGCACACACACACAAGTTCATAAACACATAGTTGCACAAACACACAGGAAAGTGAAATGAAATTAGGCGAAGGGAGCAGGAGGCTGAACACAAGGTACCATCTGGGAGGTGAAATCCTGCAAGAGTGAAATAGAGAGGAAGATCTGGGAGTTGATATCACACCGAACCTGTCCCCAGAGGCCCACATCAAAAGGATATCATCATCGGCATATGCTAGACTGGCCAACATAAGAACTGCCTTTAGAAACTTGTGTAAGGAACCGTTCAAAAGGACCCTGTATAACACGTATGTCAGACCAATCCTGGAGTATGCAGCTCCAGGCTGGAGTCCATACCTAGTTAAACACAAAACAGAGTTAGAGAAGATTTAGAGGTATGCCACCATACTAGTCTCAGAGCTGAAAGGTGTGAGCTACAAGGAAAGGCTACGGAAGCTAAACCTCAGGTCCCTGGAAGATAGAAGGGCAAGTGTGAGACATGATCACCACCTATAAAATTCTCAGGGGAATTGACACGATGGACAAAGATAAACTAATCAGCACGGGTGGAACACGAACAAGGGGACACAGGTGGAAACTTAATACCCAAATGAGCCACAGAGCCATCAGAAAGGATTTTTTTTAGCGTTAGTTAACAAATGGAATGCATTAGGCAGTGATGTGGTGGAGGCTGACTCAATACACAGTTTCAAGTGTAGATATGATAGAGCCCAGTAGGCTCAGGAACCTGTACACCTGTTGAGAGGAGGGACCAAAGAGCCAAAGCTCAACCCCCGCAAGCACAACTAGGTGAGTACACACATACAAAGAAAATGCGATAATCAAATCAAACAAAACAAATATTAATAAACAAATCTTGGTTGACTTCCGGAGGTCAAAGAGTGAGAGCGCTCCCTGGAGACGACAATGTGAGGCTCTCACAGCGTTCCTGCTGAGTCTCTCACACTCACAGGGACAATACTCACTCTAGCGTCTCTATGGCCCCCTCCCTGCCACGCTGCCTCCCTCGCTGCCTTCACCGCCTTCACAGACACTGCCTTCATGGTCTCTGCCTTCACGCTCTCACGATGCCTTCACGCACAGACACTGAGTTCGTGGTCTCTGCCTTCACGCACAGACACTGCCTTCATGGTCTCTGCCTTCACGCACAGACACTGCCTTCATGGTCTCTGCCTTCACGCACAGACACTGCCCTCGTGGTCTCTGCCTTCACGCACAGACACTGCCTTCATGGTCTCTGCCTTCACGCACAGACACTGCCTTCATGGTCTCTGCCTTCACGCACAGACACTGCCTTCATGGTCTCTGCCTTCACGCACAGACACTGCCCTCGTGGTCTCTGCCTTCACGCACAGACACTGTCTTCATGGTCTCTGCCTTCACGCACAGACACTGCCTTCATGGTCTCTGCCTTCACGCACAGACACTGCCCTCATGGTCTCTGCCTTCACGCACAGACACTGCCCTCGTGGTCTCTGCCTTCACGCACAAACACTGCCCTCATGGTCTCTGCCTTCACGCACAGACACTGCCTTCATGGTCTCTGCCTTCATGGTCTCTGCCTTCACGCACAGACACTGCCCTCGTGGTCTCTGCCTTCACGCACAAACACTGCCCTCATGGTCTCTGCCTTCACGCACAGACACTGCCTTCATGGTCTCTGCCTTCACGCACAGACACTGCCCTCGTGGTCTCTGCCTTCACGCACAAACACTGCCCTCATGGTCTCTGCCTTCACGCACAGACACTGCCTTCATGGTCTCTGCCTTCACGCACAGACACTGCCCTCGTGGTCTCTGCCTTCACGCACAAACACTGCCCTCATGGTCTCTGCCCTCATGGTCTCTGCCTTCACGCACAGACACTGCCCTCATGGTCTCTGCCTTCACGCACAAACACTGCCCTCATGGTCTCTGCCCTCATGGTCTCTGCCTTCACGCACAGACACACACACACGCGCGATTGAGACAGATGAGGACTGTAAGATTCTCCAGGATGACGTGAACAGGTTGCAGAGCTGGTCCGAGAAATGGCTGCTAGAGTTCAACACCACCAAGTGTAAGGTCAAGGAAATGAGATCAGGGGGCCAGGAGACCGAAAGACCGATACATGATGAAGGGAAACTACCTGCCTATAACTAGATAAAAGGATCTGGGAGTGAACATAGCACCCAACCTAACTCCAGAGACTCATATAAATAGAATAACATCAACAGGATTCTCACCGCTGGCAAAAGTCAGAAACCTGAATAAACAAGCTATTAGATCACTGTATACCGCCTGTGTGAGGCCAGTCTTAGAGTACGCCGCCCCATCTTGGAACCCCATCTAAAAAAACGCACATAATGAAGCTCGAAAAAGTGCAAAAGTTAGCAAGGAGACTCGTCCCAGAGTTGCGAGGGATGAGGTACGAAGAGAGACTGAAGGAACTAAACCTGACGACGTTAGAAAGGAGGAGGGAGAGGGGAGGACATGACACAGACGTATAAAATACTTAGAGGGATTGACAGGAAACAGAGGAATTGTTTACAATGAATATCAACAGAACAAGAGTGCACGGATGGAAGCTTGAGACACAGATGTGTCACAGAGATGTTAGAAAGTTTTCTTTGGGCGTAAGGGGAGTGAGTAAATGGAATGACCTAAAGGAGCAGGTTGTGGAGGTAAACTCCATAACTTTAAAAGCAGGTATGATAGGGAAATAAGTCAGGAGTCATTACATTAGACAACCAACGGTTAGAAAAGCTGGTCCAATAGTTAGAGCTCGATCATGTAAACTCAAATAGGTGAGTATATACACACAGTTGAGAGGCGGGACCAAAGAGCTGAAGCTCAACCCCCCCACAAGCACAACTTGGCGAGCTAGTACACACACAAACTCAGCATTAACATAATACTCGCACTCAACAAAGGGGCCTTGAGGCTGAGTGTTGGGAGTCTTAGTACTAATGCCCCGGGTTCGATTCCCGGCGGAGGCGGAAACAAATGGGCAGTTTCTTTCACTCTGATGCCCCTGTTACCTAGTAGCAAATAGGTACCTGGGAGTTAGACAGCTGCTACGGGTCTGCTTCCTGGGGGTGACGCAGGTCCATGACACAGCATGGGTCAGCCCACAGGTCAACATCCCATTATGGGAGGACCCGCCTCCCACGGTCACATAATGGGAGGACCCGCCTCCCACGGTCACCAACCACAACAACCTGGGACACCAAGCCGCTGTATCAAGCCCTCAGCAAATCTGCCCAGCTTTCATGCAGTTTCCCCTTGTTTTAAACACCTCAAAATCCTCTATATTTCCCCATTGTTTCTTCCCTATCAGCCGCTGAATAAATCCCCATAACTCCTGTATTTTCAGTGTGGCGTGTGGGAGGCGCAGTGTGGCCGAGCTTGTGGCCGAGCCTGTGGCCGAGCCTGTGGCCGAGCGCTGTAAGTCTGGTAATCCGGGGTGGTCGGTGACCTGTGGCGGCGCCAGGGTGGTCCACAAAGCCTTTTCTCCCACCCTCATAATCTTCTTGTCTCTCTCTATCCTCCTACCCACAACCAGCCCTCTATCCTCCTACCCACAACCAGCACTCTATCCTCCTACCCCCAACCAGCTCTCTGTCGTTCTACCCACAACCAGCCCTCTACCCTCCTACCCACAACCAGCCCTCCATCCCTACACCCACAACCCACGGGTGTATTCTGCACATCCTGCCATGCCTTCTGGTGTCATGCGAGACCAGAAGTCCCATCCCCATGGCAGGTGTGGTGGCAGGTGTGGTGGCAGGTGTGGTGGCAGGTATGGTGGCAGGTATGGTGGCAGGTGTGGTGGCAGGTGTGGTAGCAGGCGTCCAGAGTGGTATTTATCTGCCCAGCATAGTGTGATGTTATCAGTTATCTGCCTCTGTTTAGCACACTCTTGTACACAACCTCGCCTGGGGCCTGACAGCTGAGTGGACAGCGCTCGGGATTCGTAGTCCTGAGGTTTCGGGTTCGATCCCCGGTGGAGGCGGAAACAAATGGGCAGAGTTTCATCCTGATGCTCCTGTTCCCCTAGCAGTAAATAGGTACCTGGGAGTTAGATAGCTTCAAGATAACTAACCCTTCTTAAAGTACGACGTACATACCTCCACCCCCCCTAATCCCAATCTATAAGCCCCCCTCCCCCCCACGCCATCACCCCCAATCAAAGCACCCCCCCCCCACTCCATCTAAGCTCCCCCCCCCCGCCCCCGTCGACAATGGGGAAGCAAAATAACCCTTTTATGTAAATCTTATAACATTTGCATCCCCATTAGGAAACTTTAGCAGTAAATTGTGAGTAAAAGACAGAAGGTATGACTGTGGTGTGAGGTGTGAGACTGGTGTGTGGTGTGTGTGAGGTGTGAGGTGTGTGGTGTGAGGTGTGGTGTGTGGTGTGTGAGGTGTGAGGTGTGAGACTGGTGTAAGGTGTGAGGAGTGACGTTAGTGTGAGGTGTAAGACTGGTGTAAGGTGTGAGGAGTGACGTTAGTGTGAGGTGTGAGATTTTTTGTGAGATTAGTGTGAGGTGTGAGGTTAGTGTGAACCAAACTGTAGTGACCACAACACTGTAGTGACCAGTGACCACAACACGGGAGCCGGTCGGCCGAGAGGACAGCACGCTGGACTTGTGATCTTGTCGTCCCTGGTTCGATCCCGGACGCCGGCGAGAAACAATGGGCAGAGTTTCTTTCACCCTATGCCTCTGTTACCTAGCAGTGAAATAGGTACCTGGGTGTTAGTCAGCTGTCACGGGCAGCTTCCTGGGGGTGGAGGCCTGGTCGAGGACCGGGCCGCAGGGACACTAAAGCCCCGAAATCATCTCAAGATTATGTACTCTCACAAACTCAACGTACCTTCTTATATATAAATTAAGTAAATTAGTATACTAGCTCGTTCCTATACACTCCTGTATACTCATTCATTACACACGTTCGACCTGTTCTTCCTGTGTATGTTTAATAACGATCTTTAACGACCCTTTACATGTATATTGTCGGCTCCTACACCTTAATCCTCCTCTCTCTCTCTCTCTCTCTCTCTCTCTCTCTCTCTCTCTTTATCCTCTTTCCTTCTCGTAGTGTCTTTCTCCTCTCCTTCGTTCTCTATTCCCTCTTTACATCCTCCTAGAAACTAACTCCAAGTGCACACAAGAGGAATTCTCCGAGACAGGGAAGGAACGACAGGGCGGAGAAGTTTTAATATGACTTTGACTTGGATAAGTGAATTGTGAGACACTCAAAGTGGTACAAGGTGGGGATATGTCGGGGAAATTCGATCTCTCTAGGGAATTTCCTGATGGTTTCTTGGCCAACACGTGGAGGGAGGCTTTATATATATATATTCTTGTATAGGAGTTTTTTTTGGGTTGTGGAGGAGGTGGTAGGGGGATTTGAAATATATTTTTTGTAATTTTGCCCCGAGGGGCAAGTTTATTGGGCAGCGCCATTCATCCTGTGAGTGGACACACCGCCATAGTGACAGTATTGGGCAGCGCCACTCATCCTGTGAGTGGACACACCGCCATAGTGACAGTATTGGGCAGCGCCACTCATCCTGTGAGTGAACACACCGCCATAGTGACAGTATTGGGCAGCGCCACTCATCCTGTGAGTGGACACACCGCCATAGTGACAGTATTGGGCAGCGCCACTCATCCTGTGAGTGGACACACCGCCATAGTGACAGTATTGGGCAGCGCCACTCATCCTGTGAGTGGACACACCGCCATAGTGACAGTATTGGGCAGCGCCATTCATCCTGTGAGTGGACACACCGCCATAGTGACAGTATTGGGCAGCGTCACTCATCCTGTGAGTGGACACACCACCATAGTGACAGTATTGGGCAGCGCCACTCATCCTGTGAGTGGACACACCGCCATAGTGACAGTATTGGGCAGCGCCGCTCATCCTGTGAGTGGACACACCGCCATAGTGACAGTATTGGGCAGCGCCACTCATCCTGTGAGTGGACACACCGCCATAGTGACAGTATTGGGCAGCGCCACTCATCCTGTGAGTGGACACACCGCCATAGTGACAGTATTGGGCAGCGCCACTCATCCTGTGAGTGGACACACCGCCATAGTGACAGTATTGGGCAGCGCCACTCATCCTGTGAGTGGACACACCGCCATAGTGACAGTATTGGGCAGCGTCACTCATCCTGTGAGTGGACACACCGCCATAGTGACAGTATTGGGCAGCGCCACTCATCCTGTGAGTGGACTCACCGCCATAGTGACAGTATTGGGCAGCGCCACTCATCCTGTGAGTGGACACACCGCCATAGTGACAGTATTGGGCAGCGCCACTCATCCTGTGAGTGGACACACCGCCATAGTGACAGTATTGGGCAGCGCCACTCATCCTGTGAGTGGACACACCGCCATAGTGACAGTATCGGGCAGCGCCACTCATCCTGTGAGTGGACACACCGCCATAGTGACAGTATTGGGCAGCGCCACTCATCCTGTGAGTGGACACACCGCCATAGCAGCATGTACAACACTCCCCAATAGGAAGAAAACCCGCTGGGTTGTTCATCCTGTCACTTGTACCCAGACACAGCTGGGACTTGCTTAACTGTCTCAAGTGAACAGCTCCTCAAACAAGAAGATTCTCATCTGTCAACCTTTAAAATCTTACGTTATCTTGCGGGTGCAAAATGGGGGTAATCTTTTCAGAACAGTATCAATATTTGATAAATAGCGTTATGTCTAACTCAATGAGAGGTTTATTATTCTACACATATTTCTAATGTCTCTCAGGTGTTCACATTCTCTGAGGTAGTGGTCAAGGCGGTGTCCATCACTCTCACCACAGATTCTGCAACTCCGCTGCTCAACTGTTGTTTCCATTCCGAATCGCCATGGATATTTGTATCCAAGACGGATTCTTATAAAGTGTTCAATAAGTGTACATAAAGCCGCCATGATTGGCTGAAAGATGTTTAAGCTGCGTAAGTGGTTGAATCCTAGTCTTGCTGAACATTTAAACTTCTTCAGCCTCTCACTGCAACACCTGTGTTGACTGACCTCCACGATTGCAATCCCAAATTCCCCCACACCTACACACTCCACTTCCCCAAGCATGGTCTTCAGAGATGGTGGTAGTTGTGGTAGGTGTGGTGGCGGTAAGAGTAGTGTTAGTAGTGGCGTGGTATTGTAAGGGAGATGGTGGTAGTGGTGGTGGAGGTAATGGTAATGGAGGGGGTGGTAGTGGTGATGGAAATGGTGGTAGTGGTGGGGCCGGGGGTGAGGCTGACAGTAATGAGGGTGGTAGTGGTGGTGGAGATGGTGGTAGTGGTGGTGACTAAACAGAGGCCATATAGGTGAGTGGTGGTGGGAGGCTGGTAAGGGTGAGGATTACATTAGTTGCTTGAGGAGTGAGGAGAGCAGCCACAGAGCAGGACGGTCATTAATCATAGATACGGCCAGCACATCCCCGGGAAAGATAAGAGAGACAGAAGGAAAGGAGGGGAAGGAAAGAGGCAGGTAGGGAGGGAGGGAGAGAGAGAGGGAAGGAGGGAGGGAGGCAGTCACAGGGAGAGAGGAATGTATTAATGAATTAACAACACAAGGAGAGTGCCTGGTCTAGGGTTTCCACGTGTTCAAGAACACGAGGAAATTGAACATGCTTCAACTCAGAAAATGAAAATGATTTTTTTTTACCATTAATGTGAAAACTACACACAAGAAAATGTCTCCATTTGTAGAGTCACACTCAATATTGTCTTCTACAGTGATTGACATATTTTGTTCCACTGAACTTGCGTCGCATTTGTTTGATGTAACTGCTGAAGCTCAGCTGTGAAATTGATGCTCAACTCCGCTCGGTAAGACTCAATTAGCTCTTGACAAGACTAAGAGTATCTTTCACTCTCAGTAGATGAGAAAGTGACACGTGGCCCATCACTCACAGGAGGTCTCTCTCTCATTTCTTCTCTCTCATGGCACCTATTGAGTTTCTCATTGAGACGTCATGTTAATAGGATTTCTTTGTGCATGTGAGGAGAAGCGCAGGAGGTAGAAGTCTTCGACTACAAGGCAGAGGTGTATGGGAGGCAATGTATGAAACCCTGGCTACAGGCTTCAGACCTCACGAACCCTAGAGGGTTCAGTGGGATACCAGGTTGGAATGCTTTTTGATCACGTCGCAGTCAAGTTTTTATGTACGAAATAATACATAAAATTCAGATAACCTAACATTACCCTCTCTACATAGGTTGATAAATAGCATAACATAAATAAGACATTCCCAGTCTTCATGTTTCTTGACTCAAAGACAACTGAACAATGTTGGGAAACACTGGAGTATTGAACCAAAATAAAGTAAACATTCAGTATGGTGACCAAGATATGAGCTCACACACAAAGATCACAATAACGTGATGCATCAAATGAACAAATCCACAAGGGCCGTGACGAGGATTCGAACCTGCGAGCTGGTGTGTTTTGAGCAAAGTGCTTCCGCTATGTCTAATCTTTTATTGCTGCAATTGTCAGTTATTTCGGTGTTGTTGGACAGGACTTTTCTTGGTGATGGTTTGATTGTGTGTAGAAATGATGCGAGTTTTAATGGTCTTGTTTGTGCATTACCTGGCGTCTTTGTGAAGATGATGATGTCTTGCCTATATATTGAGATCGTTGGAGCTGACAGTCTCTAAGTGGACACGTAAATGTATAGACAACATTCGTCTCTTTAAAGGCGTTGTGGCCATTGTCGGAAGTTTCTCACAAGCCAGTTGGCGGACTTCCTACCCTACGCCCCTCCCCCTCACTTCCCCCCCCTACCCGCCCAATCCTCACTCACCCCTCTCCAATCACTGTCTTCTGCCCCCTTACTTATCCTTATGTACTCACCTCTCTTCCTTCACAAACCCTCCCCCCCCCCCAACCACCTCTTTCCATCATTCCATTCCATTCTTATCGCCTCATTCATCCCTCTCCCCTCATCCCTGCCCCCTCACACTCCCCTCACTCCCCTCGTCCGCCAAGCAGTCACCTGTGTCTGCCTGCCTGGCGAGCGCCGGCTCAGTAATGTCCTCTAAGAATATTTTGCCGTAAAACCAGAATTTGATAGTGGGAATACATCATTATGAGTCATTTTTATGTCCCATGAAATAGGAAGCTTGGCAAAAATCAAACAGCCGCGCCCTTAAAAACAATGAAACCTAAATGAGGAAATATACATGACGAGGAGTCGAAATGTCGCCAGAACCGCAGTGTTCGCACCCCGTCCCCCGCCGGCGGCCGTAAATCACCCGGAAAATCAACACGCTCCGCATCGGAAACCGGCTCGGAGAAGCGAATCGCAGCCCCGCCGCCGGAGAAGCGACACCCACGCCGCCCAAAAGTCGGCGACGGGGCGGGAATGGGCGGGTCGGGTGTGCGGAAGCCAGGGTCGGGTTGGGGCGTCGGGAGGCGGGGTATCTTATCGTGAGGCGCCAAGCCGTCTGTGATGGCCGCCACACATGCACAGTCACGCCTCCTACACCGCCACCAAACTCAACATTTTTTACGAGTACGAAAATTTTGCTCAGCCTTTTTAACATTTTCCAAAAAGATTGTTGTGGTTCTGGCCCGGTGTGTTTAGGAAGCTGGGGGGGGGGGATGCTGTGGGGGGGGGCTTGGGGTGGGGAGTGTCCTGAAGGGGGATTGGGGTAGGGGGTATTTTGTTGGGGGTCCTTGGGAAGGGGGGGGGGGGGCCCTGAGAGAAGGGGTGTGTGTGTGGGGGGGCGGAGGGGGGTGGGGTTATGGATATGGAGGTATGAAGGGAAGTTACTGGGATGGGGGAAGGGGAAAGGGGAGGGAATGGAGTACGGAGGGGAGGAAGATGGAAAGGTCACGTACAATAGTGTGTTGGTAAGGTCACTAGAGTGACCTTACCAACACACTATAGACCTTATAGGTAAGGTCACTATAGTGATCTTATAGTGTGTTGGTAAGGTCACTATAGTGACCTTATAGTGTGTTGGTAAGGTCACTATTGTGTTGGTAAGGTAACTACAGTGTTGGTAAGGTCACTACAGTGTTGATAAGGTCACTATAGTGTGTTGGTCATCTACAGGAGTCACTGAGTGGCCTACAGGTCACTCCCACACACTCATGTTTACTATTTACAGCTGTTCACCATTTAGCCTCTGTAGAGTAGATTACCAATATTAAGTTTACGATAGATCACGCCCCCACCACCTGTCTGAAGCGTCTCAGGGGGTCTTGCAGTACAGGTGTGGGGGGCTGTGAGGGGTGACAGGTGTGTGTGTGTGGGGGGGCGCCGAGCCAGGGAGGGGTGACACAGGTGTGTGTGTGTGTGTGTGAGCTAGCCGCACATCCTCCCATTACACCTCCAGTGTCATGTGTCACGACGAAAATAAAGGAAACAGTCATTTCTATTTGTGTTTCCTTGAAGCGGGTTTTATGGTGGAAGGATCAGGTTCCCCTTGTGAATATTGGTCGTTGGGGGCGGGGGGGGGGGGATGAGGAGGGGTGGGGGGGGATGGGGGGTGTGGGGGGGTGAGGGGAGGGGGAGGGGGGGACATGGGGCTAACCCAACCATCATTTGCATATTGTGGAGCGCGACACACTACCTCCTGCTCCACAATTTTGAAGACTGTGTATGTGTGGTGACTGTGTGTAGGGTGGCTGTGTGTAGGGTGACTGTGCATAGTGTGACTGTGCATAGTGTGACTGTGTTTAGGGTGACTGTGTGTTGGGTGACTGTGCATAATGTGACTGTGTGTGGGGTGACTGTGCATAGTGTGACTGTGTGTAGGGTGACTGTGCATAAAGTGACTGTGCTTTGGGTGACAGTCTTTTTCCAAGTCTTTAACTTCTCCAGTTACCAGAGAGGATTTAAATATTACAGCAAGGTGCCAGCACAGTACGTCAGCCACTTCCTTCAATACCCATGGCGATATCTTCCTCTGGCCCTACAGGGTTTGTTATACACGCTCCTTACTTTTGCTTCCTGTCTGTGTCCGTGTAGTTAGGACTCTTACCTCTAGTGGTAGATTAAGTTCCAGAACACTTCTTGGAACCGTTTCACTCAGTTCTTCACATACTTCTTTATTGTTCTTAATATGACCGCTGTTTGTTGTGTTGTGGTGACATACTTGTTCAGTCATACTTGTTCGGCTTGACCTCAATCTGTGACGGGGGTGTTGACCCGGTCAAGGGGCCGGCCCTGTTCAACGTCAAGCATTCTAGTCCGTCACTGTTGGGCAGATGAATGTTTATGGCAACGCGAAACCAGAGCTGTCTCTCGACTGTCTGAGAGACGGTCTACATTTCCTTGTCACCGGATCGTGATTCGGTTCATGGATCAATTGACGTGTGCTACAAGTGTCTTCAAGTAGCACCTTACTGCGCGCTTCAGTTTCAACAACTTGGCAGTACAGGTACAACCCGTTGCTCTAGAACAAGACTCTAGTTCCAGCAACACTTTGTGAGAGTGCAGAGTACCGTAATCTGAAGCAAGAAGTGTGTCAGATAATGGCACTTGGATGATAGCCCCCACCAGAGCCAGAGTCCGGTGGTCGTGGGGTAAACTGCTACTCGCTGCACAAGCCATCATTGTGTCCAGCGAGCAGTGTATTCTGCTGACTGTGTCTGCGATATAGGGGCGAGATCATCAACTCTAAATTATCACCTGTGTGTGTCAAGGTGTTGTGTGTAAAGCCTTTATTGTGTAGGTGATCTTGTGTCGCCCTACATGGCAAGCGGTGTAGTTACTGCTTGTTTTACTGTTTGTGTCTCCAGACTCGACCTGTTAGCACTTGGACCCCGCCTTTCTAAAAACTATTTTCCTCTATTATGAGGATAGATAAACTATTAATAATATAATAAATAATAAACTATTATTCCTCTATTTCTCTACATATGTTTCTCTCTAACACACCCACACACACATCACCAGGAAGGAGCCCGTAGCAGCTGTCTAACTCCCAGGTACCTATTTACTGCTAGGTGAACAGGTGCACCAGGGTGAAAGAAACTCCAACCCGCTTTCGACTCGAGTTCATTTCATCCAGCGGTCGACCCCACAGACGCATTCATAAATTTTAACATGCTGTTCATTCAAAACGCGAATTTTCTCAAATATAAATTAATATTATAATATATTAGCATATTGTGTATATATAGGCATAGGATAGGTTAGGTTAGGTGTTTAGGTTCTGTTGGCGATTATTTGTATTTGTAGTACGTGGGTGAAGCATTTATAGCGTTGTGATTCGAACAAAATTCGTCAGTGAAGCACTTGTTCCGGATATGTTCGAACGTCAGCAGTTGTGAGTCGTGTGTAAATCGCTTTTCATTCATAAACGGGGTTTGGCGGGTGCATGGAATCACTTTTGGATCTTTGTTTGGAGGACGGGCTGACGTGGGTGAATCATTTACAGCGTTGTGGTTCGAACACAAGTCGTGAAGCACTTGTTCCGGAAGTGTTCGAACGTCATCAGTTGTGAGTCGTGTGTAAACCGTTTTTCATTCATAAATACCTGGGGGGGGGGGGGGTTGGAGGGTGGATGGAATCACTGTTGGGTCTTAGTTTGGAGGATGGGCTGAAAATTTGTTTCTGCCTCGGTCGGGGATCGAACCCGGGTCCTTAGGACTACAACTACGGTGTGTGTGTGGGGGTGTGTACTTACCTAGTTGTGTTTGCGGGGGTTGAGCTCTGGCTCTTTGGTCCCGCCTCTCAACTGTCAATCAACTGGTGTACAGGTTCCTGAGCCTATTGGGCTCTATCATATCTACACTTGAAACTGTGTATGGAGTCAGCCTCCACCACATCACTTCCTAAGCGGAAGTTTCCTGTGGGCGGTGGTTCTGTGTGTGTGTGTGTGTGTGTGTGTGTGTGTGTGTGTGTGTGTGTGTGTGTGTGTGTGTGTGTGTGTGTGTGTGTGTGTGTGTGTGTGTGTGTGTGCGCGCGCGCGCGAGTGCGTGCGTGCTTGTGTGCGTGCAGGAGTTGTTGCTTAGCACTGCCCCCCCCTACCTGCCCCAGGTAACGCCCCCAGAGGCGCCACAGAGCAGCGCCCACTAACATGGGTGTGTCTTGCGTCAAAATTAGTCTTTGTGCATTGTTAAACAAAGTCACGTTATTAGTGGAAACTTGTCAGTAACGACCAAAGAAGTGTTACGATAATAGTGATGGACCACACAACAATAAAACCACTTGAAATAGCATAGTTGGATCATTAAGTACGTCGCCTTTAATGGTTCACTGTGGTAGTTTGCCCATCACCCACGTGGTGCCTTAACTGCCTTGTTAAGCATACATCACCTGGAATTCACACATATGTAACTCATTCACTGAGTCCTGGTGAATGAACGGTCAACATATACAGTAGTCAATACAACCTGACGACACCGGTTAATATATTGATGACTGAAGCTTGATGTCCCTTCCCCGGCACGAACCGGGTCGCCCCCCTGAGCCCCACCTCATTATCTGGGAGAATATTTCACGGCTCCTCTATTTCCTGAGAGCTATAGACTTCCTGTTACATACGCGTGAGTGCCTTGTATCCGCTGGTACAGTGAGGGTACAAAGTTTGACTGGCACTGTAACTCCAGACTGGTATTTGAGCCTTGCCATCTGGGAGAGTGAGCTTTGTACGGGGCTGTCAAGTGACAGTAGGTTCTTGACAGTATGCCTGGGAGATGTCTTGCCACAACTACTGCTAATCTACTCATTATCTACCGCTGTTTTTACTCTTCTTATGGCATAGAGTTCCTCCACTCGCCCCTCCCCCTTCTTCACTCACCTCACCCCCTTCCCTTTTCCTCACCCCTTCCCTCTCCCCCCTCCCCTCCCCTCCCCTTGAGGCCAGCCTAAAGTGATATTACAAAGAATCTCTTATAAGCTTAAGATCCTAAACTTTCCTGAAACTTTTGTAGCCAAGTTTTGACAGAAAACAGATACTCTTGTTTCACATTAGGTCTGGTGGAGAGGTGAGGCGGGCAGGGGCGGACGGACGGACGGACGCAGGGGCGGACAGACGGACGGAGGCAGGGGCGGACGGACGGACGGACGCAGGGGCGGACAGACGGACGGAAGCAGGGGCGGACGGACGGACGGACGCAGGGGCGGACAGACGGACGGAGGCAGGGGCGGACGGACGGACGGACGCAGGGGCGGACAGACGGACGGAGGCAGGGGCGGACGGACGGACGGACGCAGGGGCGGACAGACGGACGGAGGCAGGGGCGGACGGACGGACGCAGGGGCGGACAGACGGACGGAGGCAGGGGCGGACGGACGGACGGAGGCAGGGGCGGACAGACGGAGGCAGGGGTGGACAGACGGAGGCAGGGGCGGACGGACGGACGGAGGCAGGAGCGGACGGACGGAGGCAGGGGCGGACGGAAGGACGGACGGACCGACGGACGCAGGGGCGGACAGACGGACGGACGGAGGCAGGGGCGGACGGACGGAGGCATGGGCGGACAGACGGAGGCAGGGGCGGACGGACGGACGGAGGCAGGGGCGGACGGACGGACGGACGGAGGCAGGGGCGGACGGACGGACGGACGGAGGCAGGGGCGGACGGACGGACGGACGCAGGCAGGGGCGGACGGACGGACGGAGGCAGGAGCGGACGGACGGACGGAGGCAGGGGCGGACAGACGGAGGCAGGGGCGGACGGACGGACGGAGGCAAGGGGCGGACGGACGGACGGAGGCAGGGGCGGACGGATGGACGGACGGAGGCAGGGGCGGACGGACGGACGGAGGCAGGGGCGGACGGACGGACGCAGGCAGGGGCGGACGGACGGACGGACGGAGGCAGGGGCGGACGGACGGACGGAGGCAGGGGTGGACGGACGGACGGAAGCAGGGGCGGACGGACGGACGGACGCAGGCAGGGGCGGACGGACGCAGGCAGGGGCGGACGGACGGACGGACGCAGGCAGGGGCGGACGGACGGAGGCAGGGGCGGACAGACGGAGGCAGGGGCGGACGGACGGACGGAGGCAAGGGGCGGACTGACGGACAGACGGAGGCAGGGGCGGACGGACGGACGGACGGAGGCAAGGGGCGGACTGACGGACGGAGGCAGGGGCGGACGGACGGAGGCAGGGGCGGACGGACGCAGGCAAGGACGGACGGACGGACGGACGCAGGCAGGTGCGGACGGACGGACGCAGGCAGGTGCGGACGGACGGACGAATGGAGCACCTGAGAGAGAGAGAGAGAGAGAGAGAGAGAGAGAGAGAGAGAGAGAGAGAGAGAGAGAGAGAGAGAGAGAGAGAGAGAGACAGACAGAGAGAGAGTACAGACAGACAGACAGAGAGAGAGTACAGACATGAGCCACAACACCCCCCGCGACGTTAGATATGACCCGTCTAGCTAAAGACACGTCCTAAGACTGATGCATCAAGGTTCACCTCCACTTCCTGCTGTCAACCTTGGTGATCGAGGAGGACATGCTCGCCAATATCAACCAGGGACCTGAGAACCTAACCTGGTGATGGAACTACGCGTGTGTACAATGACACGACCTAACTGAACACGGGCTGTACCAGAGAGGCAGCTCGACAAGGTCTCACGTACGTGGAGGTGTCTTGGTTGTACCAAAGATCATCAGCGAAGGTCATGGTCACCTCTTAGCTTAATTTATGTCCAACCTGGAACGGGCCTGGAAGGGGGCGTGGGAGGGGGCGTGGGAGGGGGCCAGGGAGGGAGGGAGAGTGGAGGAAATATGGAGGGAAGAAGGTAGAGTGGAGGGAATATGGAGGGAGGGAGGAAGGGAGAGTGGAGGGGCCTAGGTGAGCGAGGGACATGGTGGAGGCGTCAGGAAAAATGGCGGCCGCGCAAGCCAGAGATCAGAATCAAATCCAAGACCCCTGAGAAAGGCGGGAAAGGAGGGCGACGGAGGGAGGGGGGGTGAAGGAGGGAAGGTGGGAGGGGCGGGCGGAGGCGGAAGAGGAGGAGGGAACAAGGGAGGGAGGCACGCAAGACGCGCCATCGGCCATTAACGACACAGCAAAAGAGGTAAAGACCAAATTTAATCAAAGCAGGAGTGGTTAGCGAGCCAGAAGGACATGGCGGGAAAAACGACCCGTCCACGGCGCCACCGACACGTAGCGGCGGCTGCTGGAACTACCCGCCCCTCCCCTTCTCCCTGGGAGGGGGGGGGGTCATGGGTTTAAGGAGGAGGGGAAAGCGTGGAAGCGTTTGAGCTCACATGTTTCGTTCTGTAGTCTATATATCTGTGTGTTTACCGCGTGTTGGCTCCGAGGATCAGTGTCCCCTGCGGCCCGGTCTCTGGGCAGGCCTCCTGGGTTGGTGGTCTGGTCAACCAGGCTGTTATAGACGCAGCTGCTCGCAGTTTGATATATATGAATCACAGCTCGGTTGGTCAGGTTGAGTTTATCACGTTCTATTTTGTACGCCATTGAGAGGTTGTGGCAGTTAAGAGGTACTGATTGATGTTAGTCATTTATTATGCACCCCATACCCGTCCTGTGGGCGGTGGTGGACCCCATACCCATCCTGTGGGCGGTGGTGGACCCCATACCCGTCCTGTGGGCGGTGGTGGACCCCATACCCGTCCTGTGGGCGGTGGTGGACCCCATACCCGTCCTGTGGGCGGTGGTGGACCCCATACCCGTCCTGTGGGCGGTGGTGGACCCCATACCCGTCCTGTGGGCGGTGGTGGACCCCATACCCGTCCTGTGGGCGGTGGTGGACCCCATACCCGTCCTGTGGGCGGTGGTGGACCCCATACCCGTCCTGTGGGCGGTGGTGGACCCCATACCCGTCCTGTGGGCGGTGGTGGACCCCATACCCGTCCTGTGGGCGGTGGTGGACCCCATGCCCATCCTGTTGGCGGTGGTGGACCCCATGCCCATCCTGTGGGCGCTGGTGGACCCCACACCCATCCTATGGGCGGTGGTGGACCCCATGCCCATTCTGTGGGCGGTGGTGGACCCCATACCCGTCCTGTGGGCGGTGGTGGACCCCATACCCGTCCTGTGGCGGTGGTGGACCCCATACCCATCCTGTAGACGGTGGTGGACCCCATACCCATCCTGTGGACGGTAGTGGACCCCATACCCATCCTGTAGACGGTGGTGGACCCCATACCCATCCTGTAGACGGTGGTGGACCCCATACCCATCCTGTGAGCGGTGGTGGACCCCATACCCATCCTGTGAGCGGTGGTGGACCCCATACCCATCCTGTGAGCGGTGGTGGAAATGGGTTACAAACACATAATTGGCTCAGGAATTTAACCCCACAATCACAAGTGGTTGAAGAAGCAACCCCCAACAGTCAGGTAGAGACAGTTTACATGGGCGGCGAGCCAGTCACACAGTTACTAGTCCTGCTCCACACCCCACCCAACTGGGCGGCTGCTCTACCATCATGTGAATACCGACAAACTTGGATACTTGCTTAAGATTTCGGGTAGTGCATCATTATGGATGAAGTATTTTCTCACTTCCTGAACACCAACGACCAGAGTTATCTCCGAATTCTTTTTTGGTTCATATTGGATTACATAGTGATGCAAAGTATGTGGAATAGTTCCACTGAGAGTTCACATTTAGTCACGTCTACATCAGCAGGTGGTGCAAGCTCCCACCTGTGGGAGCAAACGTCAAACTAGTCTAGACGTTTGCTGACGTTAGTGGATGACCCATAGACGTGAGGCTCTTCCTACACAATAGAATGGTGAAAGATGGTGTAACTAATGTGAATATGAATTTGCTTCAAGTTTACATGATTTGGCTGCAGTTGCTGCCCCTCAGGCTGCTCAAAGGCACTCCAAGATGGTTGTCAATTCCCTCTTTAAGAGCACATCTTCTAGCCAACTCATGCATTCAGTGACCAATTAGGGAGGTAGTCCTTAGCAGACAACCTCTGGATTCATCATGGATGATTTCATTTCTGTGTATAGCGTTAAACACAAGCACGTCAAGTTTTACATGTTGAAAAAAGTGTAGAAAAGTCCTCGACAAAAATTCTCTCTTGCTATCGCACCTGTGCTTTTTAATGGAGCTATTTTGCACTTCCTGCCATGCCTCCTGGTCTCATGTGGAGTTATTTCCGCGAGCAGATTTGAAACATTTTCCAAATAAAAATTATTATGAATACACCTCTCCTGCCTGCATTCTGGAGAATGCAGATTTAGAAATTTTAAATGTTCCCGATACTTTTGATGTTAAATTTAGAGGATTTGGGAAGTAAAAGATCTTTGCACGTTCTCCAGGTCAGCAGTTTCTCCGGCTTTGAATGGGGCTGTTATTGTACAACACTATTCCACCTTAGAGAGCACCAGTGGCACCTCTTCCCTAGTTCTCTAGTGTGAGTCTTTCCTTGTCTGCGTGGCACACACACACACAAGAGTTAGGGGGGACATGATCACCACATTCAAGATTCTGAAGGGAATTGATAGGGTAGATAAAGACAGTCTAACACAAGGGGAGTACGCACAAGGGGACACAGGTGGAAACTGAGTGCCCAAATGAGCCACAGAGATATTAGAAAGAACTTTTTTAGTGTGAGAGTGGTTGACAAATGGAATGCATTAGGGGGTGATGTGGTGGAGGCTGACTCCATACACAGTTTCAAGTGTAGATATGACAGAGCCCGATAGGCTCAGGAATCTGTACACCTGTTGATTGACGGTTGAGAGGCGGGACCAAAGAGCCAGAGCTCAACCCCCGCAAACACAACTAGGTGAGTACAACTAGGTGAGTACACACACACACACACACACACACACACACACACACACACACACACACACACACACACACACACACACACACACACACACACACACACTTAGTCTGTATTTGTTAATGTTTGTTGTATGATGGCAGCCTTCAGCATCCATACACCACAAGTTTGACCATACACCTCCCCATGCACCTGTACATGTGGAACATCTGTACCACCATCAGCAACACCTGCACAGAGGCCTTAATAACCCTCCAGAGGTTGTTAGACCTTGAGACCATCAAACATAAAGAGGGTGAATATAGTGGATGAAATTACTGAATTTAATTTTGTGGTATTAACAAGTGGTGAGAAATGATACAGTTACCAAGTGTCATGAAAGACAAAATATTGCCCCAACAGCTGCCATAATTTGAGTATTTTTTTTTTTTTGGGGGGGGTAGGGGGGGTAGGAGTGTCAAAAACAGGTGTGTTGGTGGTCAGGCAACACCTGTGTGGTTGGTCACTTGTTGCATGTGTTGCCTGCAGTCTTCTTCTGGGAGAAAGGAGTAGCATAGTGAAGCTTAGTATGGGGGTATACTTGTGTAGTCTCTCACACACACACAGAGGCGGGACAAAAAGAACCGAAGCTCAACCCCCACAAACACAACTAGTCGTGTACACACACACACACCAGCCACACATGTGTTGGCGAGTACACACACCCACACCCACACACACACCAGCCACACATGTGTTGGCGAGTACACACACCCACACCCACACACACACCAGCCACACATGTGTTGGCGAGTACACACACCCACACCCACACACACACCAGCCACACATGTGTTGGCGAGTACACACACCCACACCCACACACACACCAGCCACACATGTGTTGGCGAGTACACACACACACACACACACCAGCCACACATGTGTCGGAGAGTGACTACACCGGCGTCGCTACTCTACAGACGCCTTGCTCTCGGTAGCAGTATACTGAACACTTCAGAAAAGACTTCAGAAAATGCACCTCATATATTTCTTTCCAATAATGTTTCTTGTAGTGTTTAAGGATAGTTTAATTCGCGAATGTCGCGACGAAATGTTAATACAGACGAGAAGTCACAATAACGTAGCAGAAATATATTCAAAATATTAATAGCTGTTTTATGACATAGAGATATGTTAATATTGGAACAGGTAATGTGTTATAGCAAAGTCTTTACTCAAAATTATAACAATATTTTATACAAAAATAAAGTAATTCTTTATTTAAAAAATGTAGTAATTCTTTACTCCAAAATATTGTCATTCTTTTCTCCAAATTGTAGCAAATCTTTACTCCAAAATATACCAATTCTTTACTTAAAAACACAGCAATTCCTTAGTTCAAAATACAGCAATTCCTTAGTTCAAAATACAGCAATTCCTAAGTTCAAAATACAGCAATTCCTTAGTTCAAAATACAGCAATTCCTAAGTTCAAAATACAGCAATTCCTTAGTTCAAAATACAACAATTCGCTGCTTCAAAATGTGGCAACTCTTTACTTTAAAATATAGCAATTCTTTAATAAAAAAATAGAGCAATTCTTTACTTAAAAAAATATCAGATCTTTACTCAAAAATATAGCAATTCTTAATTCAAAAACATAGGAATTCTTTACATCAAAATATTGCAGTTCTTTATACAAAAAATACAGCAATTCCTTACTCGAAATTTAGTAATCATTTATTTCAAAAGATAACAATTCTTTTCTCCAAAATATAGCTAATCTTTCTTCAAAAATAAAATAAGTTTTTACTCAGAAATATAAATATTCTTTACTACAATATATAGCAATTTTTTGTAAAAAATATAGCAATTATTTTGTAAAAAATATAGCAATTATTTTGTAAAAAAATTAGCAATTCTTTACCCAAAAATATAACAATTCTTTATTGAAAAAATAGCAATTCTTAATGAAAAAATAAAGTAATCCTTTACTAAAGAAAATTGTAATTCTTAGTTGCAATAAATGACAAATCTTAACGTCAAAATACAGCACATCTTTAATTCTGCATTTTCTAAACAATGTTCATACATAAAATTCTGATATATGTAAGGTTATGTATGATCATGTATATATTCTGATATATATTTGTGTATTTGTTCTAGTAATATTTTTGTATATTTTCTAACAATAGTTGAACATGTTTCCTAACAATATTTGTGTATGTTTTCTTGCCATATTAGTGTGTATATTTAATAGTTATTGTGTATTTTCCCCCCAATATTTTACACACTTCCAAACTATAAATTAAGAAGATTTCATGAAAAAACTTTATTCAGTTTTCACGTTTGTGCTTTTTGTATTATATTTTATATTTCATACACCTGAAGTCTTGTATATTTGATACACAATCTACCTGAAGTCTTGTATATTTCATACACAATCTACCTGAAGTCTTGTATATTTCATACACAATCTACCTGAAGTCTTGTGTATTTCATACACAATCTACCTGAAGTCTTGTGTATTTCATACACAATCTACCTGAAGTCTTGTGTATGTTATACACCATCTACCTGGTCTTGTATATATGAATAACTACATATTTTTTGTGTAATACATCCAGGAATTGTGTATTATTATCTGGCCATTTTTTATGTAATTTTTACATTATTTACAGCAATATTTTACACCACAACGATATTTTTCAATATTTACAACAATAAATTACAATAAATATTTTTCACTATTTACAACAATAATTTACAATATAGAAATATTTTTCACTGTTCACAACACCATTGTCTCATTTTCAATAATATTTAAGCATATCTCCTCCTGAAGCCTCAAGTCGAGCTGCAGAATTGTCACGTTTCTTGTTTTCCACGTGAGTCTGATCGACCACCAGAGGTGGACCTGGTCGGCCGTCAGGGATAGACCTAGTCGGCAGTCAGGGATGGACCTGGTCGACCACCAGAGGTCGACCTGGTCGACCGCCAGGGATGGATCTAGTCGGCCACCAGAGGTGGACCTAGTCGACCGCCAGAGATGGACCTGGTCGGCCGCCAGAGATGGACCTAGTCGACCGCCAGAGATGGACCTGGTCGGCCGCCAGAGATGGACCTAGTCGACCGCCAGGGATGGACCTAGTCGACCACCAGAGATGGACCTGGTCGACCACCAGAGATGGACCTGGTCGGCCACCAGGAATGAACCTGGTCGACCTCCAGAGATGGACCTGGTCGGGTTGATGGTGGGCGGATGCAGGTAGCGAGGCTGGCAGCTACACACGGAGACTAAACCCCGGCAGGAGACCAAGTATCCCGGGTGTACTGTCTGGTAAACCAGCGGTGTAACGGGTCAGGTGAGGGGCGCCACTCTCAGTGACAGGGCCTCCCGGACCACTGGCAACGGATGCAGGAATTGCAAGAGTTAAACGGCTAAGAAAGGTGCAGGTGGACGTAATTTATGTTAGTAGAGGACATGGCAATAATGCCTCTTTCATTAACACAATATGAGTCGTAACAAGTGTGTTTGACTGCCTCATATTACTTAACTGCCTCAAGATTACTTAACTGACAGATACGAGCTGGCAGCCAGCACACACTTACTCTATAGAGTTCCACAGCCAGCACACACTTGCTCTCTATAGAGTTCCACAGCCAGCACACACTTACTCTCTTAGAGTGCCACAGCCAGCACACACTTACTCTCTAAGAGTTCCACAGCTAGCACACACTTTATAGAGTTCCACAGCCAGCACACACTTACTCTATAGAGTTCCACAGCCAGCACACACTTACTCTCTATAGAGTTCCACAGCCAGCACACACTTACTCTCTTAGAGTTCCACAGCCAGCACACACTTACTCTCTTAAGAGTTTCACAGCCAGCACACCCTTCCTAGAGTGCCACAGCCAGCACACACTTCCCAGAGTTCCACAGCCAGCACACACTTCCCAGAGTTCCACACCTGTATGTTCATTCAAAAACAGCCGCTGTGTTGCCCAGCGGCAACACAGCGGCTATCGTACGGCAGATATCGTACCTCAGAGGGTACGATATTGCCGTATTGGCTTCCAGCAACTATCCTCAGACTGTTCTTGACAAGAGCAGACTAAATACACAACTTATTACCTTGTTCCTAACAACAATCATTCATAACTATGCAATTAAGTACACAATTCAGCTATAATAACTCACTAGCCTAACCGGAGTAAGTGGCGACATCTTTAGGCTCCTAGACTGAACAAATCTATCCATTAATTGACTTTGCTAAAGTTTGGGTTTAAATCATCATTATTATTACATTTGAGATATATATTACTGGGTAGGCTGCTTGCATAAATTCATAAGATAATCAATATGCAAATTAGTTATAATATAAGCATGTTTAGCTAAGCACGTAAAGTATTCCATTGTTCTACTGCAATGGAAATTGTCATACTAGGCTTTGCGACAATTTACTAGCCGGCCAACAGGCTTGAAGAACTTAAACAACCATTTAATACAACTTTAACAACCACTTGTAATAAGGTAAATTAGGGACTTCGAAATAAAAAAATAACACTGAAAAAAAAATTTCTAACGTCTCTGTGGCTCATCTGGGTGCTAAGTTTCCACCTGTGTCCCCTTGTTCGTGTCCCACCCGCGCTAAAGAGTGTGTCTTTGTCCACCCTCTCAATTCCCCTGAGAATTTTGTAGGTGGTTATCATGTCTCCCCTTACTCTTCTGTTTTCCAGGGTTGTGAGGTTCAGCTCCCTTAGCCTTTCCTCGTAGCTCATTCCTCTCAGTTTCGGGACCAGTCTGGTGGCATACCTGTGTGTGAGTGAGTGTCCCAACAATGCCTCACTACCCCCTCCCAACACACAAGAAAGAGGCAGCAGGAGGTAAATACCATAACATAAGATACTATAAGGTAATACTGCCCCATATGTTTACATTACCCACCTGGATATATCTTGATTCCTCCACATTATACACCGCCAGATGATAATTTTGAGTTATGGCTGACTTTTCCGCGCGCGATGGACGAGCTGGAGAATTTTAAGGAGGGAATAGGGCGAGGAATGGGGAGATGGAGGAAAAGAGGAGGAAGGGAGAGAGATAAAGAGAGATAAAGAGAGAGAAGATAAACACCGGAAATATATGAAATTGAAATGAAGTTATAAAATGCAGGAAATGAACAATAACATAACAGATCTGATAGAAAATGGGTTACAAATCAAATCAGTTTTATCGTAGTGAATAAAGGCAGGAATAGGAAAAAAAGCACAAATAGGGAGAGAGGGAGGATTGAATGGGCACGCTACGGAAGCTAACAACGGCGGCCGATCTGTCCTCCTACAAGGAACGTCGCTTTTCGCTCGTATGCGTTACATAAAGCCAGAAGTTGTCGTACTAGAAAATGGAAGCAGGTGGCGAAAGTGACGTACTGTTCCGTTTTCTGTTTTGGGTCCTCTGGTAGGTTAGGACAAGGGCACTTTACATTCACCGTTTTCTTGACGTTGGGCAAACATTAGGAGGACGGGCTGCTCACTCGTGGATGTAGCTGTTTCAATTTTGACTTCAACATTTTGCTCCGAGAAGCTAGTTTATTGGGCAGCGCCACTCATCCTGTGAGTGGACACACCGCCATAGTGACAGTATTGGGCAGCGCCACTCATCCTGTGAGTGGACACACCGCCATAGTGACAGTATTGGGCAGCGTCACTCATCCTATGAGTGGACACACCGCCATAGTGACAGCATTGGGCAGCGCCACTCATCCTGTGAGTGGACACACCGCCATAGTGACAGTATTGGGCAGCGCCACTCATCCTGTGAGTGGACACACCGCCATAGTGACAGTATTGGGCAGCGTCACTCATCCTATGAGTGGACACACCGCCATAGTGACAGCATTGGGCAGCGCCACTCATCCTGTGAGTGGACACACCGCCATAGTGACAGCATTGGGCAGCGTCACTCATTCTGTGAGTGAACATACAGCCAGAGTGACAGTATTGGGCAGCGTCACTCATCCTATGAGTGAACATACAACCAGAGTGACAGCATTGGGCAGCGTCACTCATTCTGTGAGTGAACATACAGCCAGAGTGACAGTATTGGGCAGCGTCACTCATCCTATGAGTGAACATACAACCAGAGTGACAGCATTGGGCAGCGCCACTCATCCTATGAGTGAACATACAGCCAGAGTGACAGTATTGGGCAGCGCCACTCATTCTGTGAGTGAACATTCAGCCATAGTGACAGTATTGGGCAGCGCCACTCATTCTGTGAGTGAACATTCAGCCATAGTGACAGTATTGGGCAGCGCCACTCATTCTGTGAGTGAACATTCAGCCATAGTGACAGTATTGGGCAGCGTCACTCACAAAGTGAATGAACACACCGCCATAGCAGCACATACAACACCCCCCAATAGGAAGAAAACCCGCTGGGTTGTTCACCCTGTCACTCACATGACCGGCTTAGCGAACAAGTCGTTGAAGAAGAGAATACTTAACATTTGCCATTGCTTAAACTTACGTCACCTTGCGGGTGCAAATTGGGAGAATAAAAAGTATTTCTATTCTCCCAATAATGTTTTCCTAAATTAAACAATGTGGGAAACGTATTTCTATGTGTCGCTAAACGTATTATTTCTATGCTAAACGTATTTCTATGTGTCGCTAAACGTATTATTTCTATGCTAAACGTATTTCTATGTGTCGCTAAACGTATTATTTCTATGCTAAACGTATTTCTATGTGTCGCTAAACGTATTATTTCTATGCTAAACGTATTTCTATGTGTCGCTAAACGTATTATTTCTATGCTAAACGTATTTCTAATGTGTCGTAGAGAGAGACAATCTGTAACGTAAAGGCTCTGCCCGTGTCTTAATGCCATGCCAATGTTGTCATTGTCATGGCATTTTTATCAATATGTGATTTGAATTAATTTTAATTTGGAAGGGAACTATCAAGGGGGAAAGCGCCAAGCCATTACGACTATATAGCACTGGGAAGGATAAGAATTTGGGATGGGACGGAGGGAAGGAATGGTTTTAATTTGGAATGCAACATTCTGAATTTACAGTAGAATAATTTTCCCCATATGAGTTTTATTTCTTGGGGTAACGTGAGGTACATTTCCTTGTCATGTCTAGTATAAGACTTACTTGGTTCTCCTGCCAGGAAGGTGACATCTTTACAGACATGACACACCGGACCTGCTGAAGCAGGTGGAGTTCTTCTAGGTTACACACTCATCAGTCTTACCATTGTGCTCCATTCCTGTTTCCTTCTATATCACTACAGTACATAATGTTGGGAGAGCAGTGACACTGTAGCCAGCGTCTCTGGCATTCTCTACAGCAAGCGTTGCATTCAGTTACTTTGTCTCGTGTCTAACACTTGGAACCTCTGTCCTGCGTGACAGTGAATACTAGCATTATCCTCACTTTAATAAGACTATCAAAATCCTCAGATTAGGCAAAATTGTAATTAATTTTGTCAATAAAGATGTTAATAATAATAATAACACTTGGAATGCACTTCTTGTCGCAGATTTGACAGTTTTCGGTACTCTGAGAATGACCGCCGTGGCTTCATTTTGTGTGCTCTCAAACTGTCTTCATATCACTTGTGTGGACGACACTGAGTCACCACTGCCTATGACGGGGCTCACCCACTGTGTGGTCATCATTTTAAGTCCAGCGATGGAAGCCTCCTGACCATTCCAGGAGATGGCTCTCCAGGCCTTGAGGCGACGTGTCCCTATCTTAATGAGCTAGTTGATCAAGTTCATCTTACTTTACCATGTTGGATTTGAGAGTGTTCTCGTGGTATGGAGAGGGATCAACCCACTCGAGAGTTACAGCCTTATTATTGCATCTTTTTCATTTCGCTACATTTATGATGAGTGTGTTTGTCATAGTAGTGGAGAGTGAACAGAGTTCAATCAATTTGGTTCCAAGAAGTTGATTAGACAATCTTTGGAAAAGTTGGTGCTTGGATCAGAGATCACCTGTATATATTCTACTTTTATTTATTTATTTATTTATTTATATACAAGAAGGTACATTGGGTTAGAGAGAATACATAGCATAGTATTTACAATCTTGTAAAGCCACTAGTACGCGCAGCGTTTTGGGCAGGAAACTCATTTCCTGCCTGAAAGTCCCTTTCGGGCCTTTCCTGAAGTACTTGTTGTACTTCATCTAGAAATGTGATACTGACACTGCCGTAAGTTGTACTCTACACTGATTCGTCAAAGGGTTGACTTACCTGCTGTGAGACAGTCTTCAGTCCATTTGAGAAGCCTCTCCTTAACCCTCTCACATACTTCTTCACATACTTCGTTCATCTTGGGTCGCCAGATTCAGTATTTAGGTGTATCCCCAGCTAAGAATTGTACTACTTTAGCTGTACAATGCTGAGTTCCGCCCTCAAACAACCCTATGACCGCTTCCCACAGTCTTCCTGTCTTACGTGACAGATACGTTCAGACGATCCATTCAAGCACCATCATGCTCATGCATGATACGATACTAATGGGTCGGTAATTACCAGGATCTTTGGGTTTTCGTGTAGGGGTCAATTACTGCGTCTTCTAATTTGTGGCCGCAACACTCTAATTAACAAGATTGGCTCAAGAGATGGAGTCGTGGATCCTCCGACACCTTACATAGCTGACCCCATCTACATAGTTGACCCCATAGTTGACCCCATCCTCAGACGCGGTGCTGTACTAGCCTTTTCTTACAGGGCCGCTTGCCTCCTGGGCTGTGATTGGTTGTCTGTGCTCCTCTCCACCACACTGTGTGCTCTAATTGTCCTCAGTCAATTGCCATTGTACTGCACGAGTTGTTTAATAATTTATTTCTTCAGCCTTACCCCGTGGGGTCCCGTGTGGTGGGGTCCCGTGTGGTGGGGGTCCCGTGTGGTGGGGGTCCCGTGTGGTGGGGTCCCGTGTGGTGGGGGTCCCGTGTGGTGGGGTCCCGTGTGGTGGGGGTCCCGTGTGGTGGGGTCCCGTGTGGTGGGGTCCCGTGTGGTGGGGTCCCGTGTGGTGGGGGTCCCGTGTGGTGGGGTCCCGTGTGGTGGGGTCCCGTGTTGTGGGGTCCCGTGTGGTGGGGGTCCCGTGTGGTGGGGTCCCGTGTGGTGGGGTCCCGTGTGGTGGGGTCCCGTGTGGTGGGGTCCCGTGTGGTGGGGGTCCCGTGTGATGGGGTCCCGTGTGGTGGGGGTCCCGTGTGGTGGGGGTCCCGTGTGATGGGGTCCCGTGTGGTGGGGGTCCCGTGTGGTGGGGTCCCGTGTGGTGGGGTCCCGTGTGATGGGGTCCCGTGTGGTGGGGTCCCGTGTGGTGGGGTCCCGTGTGGTGGGGTCCCGTGTGGTGGGGGTCCCGTGTGGTGGGGTCCCGTGTGGTGGGGTCCCGTGTGGTGGGGTCCCGTGTGGTGGGGGTCCCGTGTGGTGGGGGTCCCGTGTGGTGGGGTCCCGTGTGGTGGGGGTCCCGTGTGGTGGGGTCAAGACTGGTCAAGAGGGGAGGCTGATAGCAACAACAAAAACCCTGGGCCGCAAGTATTGTGAAAATGGACAGAGTGAGATTTTTTGCTGCTGTGCGGAGCGATCTATCTTTAAACCGGTCTGCTGAGTGAGAGGCAGGGAGAAGGGAGGGAAGACTGAGGCAGGGAGGGAGGGAGAGAGAGAGAGGGAGAGAGGGAGGGAAGACCACCATCACCCTCCATAGTGACAGTCACAAACTATGGTGGTAACGGTGATGATGGAGGTACTCATGTAACAGCACTTCCCTAACAGTGACTATAGTGGGGGAGTGAGGTGTAGCACTGTATGCACCTCCACCTACCAGCCCTGCTGGTACCTGTCGCCTTATAACTGAACTATTCTGACGATCGAATGCCTTAAAGTCGTGGACGGAGGTGGCTTCCACAACTTGCCCTTTCAGTCCCCTTCTTGACCGCCCCTTACAGGTTAAAGACCCATTAGGGTCATTTACGTTTACACCTTCCACTGACGACCTCTCTCAATTTGACCACCATGTCTATTCCCCTCTCTAGTATCTTGTATAGTGTGATCATGTCTCCCTCTGTGTCTTCTCTCTAGGACTGCCAGATCCTTAGATCCAGAGGTTAGTTTCCTTAACCTGTCTTCGTAGCTTAACCCTCTTGGTTGTGCTGTTAATCTTGTTGTCATTGTTGGTGGTGGTGGTGGGAGAGGGGGAGAAGGTGGGGGGGGGGGAGGAGGAGGAGGGAAGCGAGGGAGTGCGGAACGGAACAATGGAGTGCGGAACGGAACGAGGGATTGCGGAACGGAACGAGGGAGTGCGGAACGGAACGAGGGAGTGCTGAACGGAACGAGGGAGTGCTGACCGGAACTTTGGAGTGCAGACCGGAACGAAGAACGGAGCCAGGCAGATCAGAACGGAACAAAGAGGAGGGGGGGGGAGTTTAGGAAGGGAGAGAGAGAGAGAGAGGGAACAAGGAACGGAACAAGGAACGGAAGGCGCCGTAGGGACCTATCCATCACCGGTGGGCCTGGCCGTGACAAGTGTAATCTGAGAAGTAATCTTTTCCATTCTGTCTCTAATAGCGAAGGGTGTATGTCTGAAGGAGGGGGGGGGGGGCTCCTCAGTATGGGGCTCCCCGCCCCCCCTCCATCCACCCTCACTCATACTCTCATTCAACCTCAATTGCATTCCTGAATGGAATTGTGTTTCAGTGTTTATTTCTGGGAAAGGAGGAAGAGAGGGTAGGGGGGGGGAAGTGTCGCTTTTGGCTTTGTGGGGTGTAAATCTGATGCCGGGGGGGGGGGAGGAGGGGAAGGGGGGGTAGGGGGGGAAAGGGAGGGAAGGGAGGGGGAAGGGTGGGGGACACACTCTCAGTATCCTCCATCAACTGTTGCTTGGGATTAGAGAACACACACATGAATGCACCTTACAATGGTCCTGTACATTGTCACAGAGTCACAGGACCTGAGGTCCTGTGTGATCCTGTGTCCTCAGTATTAATGAAGTGACTGCAGGAATGTGAGAGGTTAGTCCAGTATAGGATTAACTAGGACTATAAGTTTTTAGCAACTTCAGTGTACACTGCTCTAGGGACCTGAGGTAGTGGTCAGTGTACACTGCTCTGGGGACCTGAGGTAGTGGTCAGTGTACACTGCTCTAGGGACCT
>NC_091238.1:19675173-19698720 GCF_040958095.1 Procambarus clarkii
TCTATGTTCCTATCTTGAGGTTATCTTGAGATGATTTCGGGGCTTTAGTGTCCCCGCGGCCCGGTCCTCGACCAGGCCTCCACCCACAGGAAGCAGCCCGTGACAGCTGACTAACACCCAGGTACCTATTTACTGCTAGGTACCAGTGGCATTCAGGGTGAAAGAAACTTTGCCCATTTGTTTCTGCCTCGTGCGGGAATCGAACCCGCGCCACAGAATTACGAGTCCTGCGCGCTATCCACCAGGCTACGAGGCCCTCAGGTATGTCCTGCAGGACTCTGTATCCTCCGTCTTGTACAGCCGGTGGGGAGCAGTTCCCTGAACAAGAGTTGTACAGGTGGTCCAGTGATCAGTGGCAGCATGGCGGGTCATCTGACCTCTGACCCGTGACCTCTGGAGCATCCCTAGTTAACAAGGGCTTGACACGCCTCTAATGAGTTCCTACCCCCTACCTGCTTCCACCTGCAGCTGTGTCAGGTGGTTGATATAGGCGTGGGGTGGGCTCCAGGAATGGGTATAGGGAGAATTTGGGCTTAAAACTGTGGGTAGAATGATGGGTTGGGCTCAAGGTATGGGGTATAGAGATGACTTGAAGATCGGGCAGAAGGATAGGTCTAGCAATTGGATGAGGAATAGGCTGGGCTAGGAATGGGGACGTGGACGGGACAACAAGTAGGAAGACGACGCAAATTTCATCCAACTGATGTCAAAATACGTCAGTAGCGCGACGCAAAACTGACAGGCGGGTACTGGACAACTGACGCAGTAAATGACGCACACATCCGATACGCAAGTGTCACGTAATGCTCACTTTCGCTGCCCTACTACACCCCCAGCTTACGCCGGAGTAACGCAAAGCGAGGGCGGGCGGGTGCGTGACGCACGAGTGACGCAGGGATGACGCAATGAGTGACACGAGGGAGAAACAGGAAGAGGAGTGAGGGGGCGCGGGGCGCACCGCTCCGGAGCGCTAGAGACAACCAGCTGGTAATGACAGTATTAATTTGGCGGGAGATCCATCCAGCCTCATACTCTTACTTCTTCCCATTATGGCTCGCTTTGTTTTGGGAAGAGTGGGGGTGGGGAGAGAGTAGGGGAGATGAGGGGAGGGTGGGGAGAAGCTAGACTTTGGGGGAGGCAGGGGAAAAGGGGGGAGGGGTAGGAAAGACGGGAATGTGGGGGTGTTGGGGAGAGAAGAATAGGGGTCGTGGGGAAAGATAGACTACCCCGGGCAGTGCCGGGTAACTTCTTCTAGTAGATTATGAGACACAGGTGTGTCAAGCATGGCTGCCCACCACCTGCCCACCACCGGGACACCACCTGCCCACCACATGCCCACCATCTGCCCACCTCCGGGACACCACCTGCCCACCAACGGGACACCACCTGCCCCCCACCTGCCAACCACCTACCCCCACATACCCACCACCTACCCACCACCTGCCCACCACCTACCCACCACCAGCCCACCACCTACCCACCACCTGCCCACCACCTGCCCCACCACCTACCCCCCACATACCCACCGCCTGCCCACCACCTGCCCACCACCTGCCCCACCACTTACCCACCACATACCCACCGCCTGCCAACCACCTGCCCACCACCTGCCCCACCACCTACCCCCCACATACCCACCGCCTGCCCACCACCTGCCCACCACCTGCCCCACCACTTACCCACCACATACCCACCGCCTGCCCACCACCTGCCCCACCACCTGCCCCACCACCTGCCCACCACCTACCCACCGCCTGCCCACCACCTGCCCACCACCTGCCCCACCACTTACCCACCACATACCCACCGCCTGCCCACCACCTGCCCACCACCTGCCCCACCACCTGCCCACCACCTACCCACCGCCTGCCCACCACCTGCCCCACCACCTGCCCACCACCTGCCCACCACCTGCCCCACCACCTGCCCCACCACCTACCCACCACCTACCCACCACCTGCCCACCACCTGCGGATCACCCCAAGAAAGTATCATAAGACTGAGAGTTACGGTCTCATTATCGCCAAAGTTTGCTCCTTATTTCACAAACTTTACGATCCACCAAATTTAGTATATTAAGATCTCCTGCTCGCCAAAATTGGTTTAAATTTTAGCGCTCAGGCCTAATGAACATCTGAGGAGAAATTATCAGCAGAAATAATATATAAAAATTATCGCAACAAATATAGAAATTACTTTGGGAATATAAGAGTAGGCAGAGGGTGCTTACCTACACCTCTCCCCTACACCACTGGCACCCACCCACAGCTCTCCATACACCCTGGCACCCACCCACACCTCTCCCCTACACCCTGTCACCCACCCACACCCCTCCCTACACCCTACCACCCACCCACACCTCTCCCCTACACCCTGTCACCCATCCACACCTCTCCCCTACACCCTGTCACCCACCCACACCCCTCCCTACACCCTGTCACCCACCCACACCCCTCCCTACACCCTGTCACCCACCCACACCCCTCCCTACACCCTGTCACCCACCCACACCCCTCCCTACACCCTGTCACCCACCCACACCCCCTCTCTACTAGCTGTTTCTATAAACTCTTACTCTCACTTCAACTCACTCTCTCAACCCACACCTTTCCCTCTCTTTCCCCTCCTCTCTCATCCCCCCCCACCCCCCTCTCCCTCACTCTCACCCCCCTCTCCCTCACCCCTAACCCCCTCCCCCCTCCTACCTAGCAAAACCAGCTCTGGTGAATTTTTAAAACAGCAATTTAGGCTGGCTGGAAGATCTTTCTCCCACTGTTAAACGTCACCCTTACTTCCTTCCGTTATTCTTCAAGTTCATCCACTCGCCTCCCCTTCATCCACGCTGCCACAGTCATCCATCACTGTGTTACCTGAGTCATCCATCCATCATCCACGGCAGCCACCACCCACCACCACCCACCTACCACCACCCACCATCCTACCTCTACTGAATCACATATATTTTCATCCTATTTTATTTACACTTTCTTTCTCTCTCTCTCGTATTCTCTATTGTCTTCACTACATTGCTTATCTCTGAGTGTTCCATACTCTTTTGTTGTTTTACAAGTAAAATATCCAGGTTCGTACCCCTGTTATTTTTCCTTGACGGCTGAAGGCAGCAAAAAGACACATTGTTCCTGTTGGAAATATCAATTTAAAAACAATTTTTGATTTTCTAAAAACAATTTTTGATTTTCTAAATACATGGAAACTTCTCCAAGAATTGTCGAGGAGGGGAATAGTGGAGATTTATATAGTATTTTGTGTGTCTGTCTGTGTCTCACTACACCACACTATCTCCTCCACACTCCTCACTATCTCCTCTACACTCCTCACTATCTCCTCCACACTCCTCACTATCCACCATCACCCCTAGGGCAGGCAATGGTGTAGTTAAGGTGTAGGATTATGGAGCCTAATTGGTCGTCTGGAGAATTACCCAAGACTGGCTGGTTGGTCCCAAGGTCACTAAAGTATACTTATTATACCACCCCACTGAAGTATACTTATTATACAGCGCCCTGAAGTATACTTTTTATACCCCATAGAGCCGTGTATAGCCCACTGAGCTTCTCAGACGACAAGATCCCATACACAGAGGGTATGGAGTACACGGTATCCATCCAGGTATCCACCCAGGTATCCATCCAGGTATCCATCCAGGTACCCACCTAGGTATCCACCCAGGTACCCACTCAGGTATCCACCCAGGTATCCATCCAGGTACCCACCCAGGTATCCACCTAGGTATCCATCCAGGTATCCACCCAGGTATCCACCCCAGGAAGCAGCCCGTAGCAGCTGTCTAACTCGCAGGTACCTATTTACTGCTAGGTCGAACAGATGCATCAGGGTGAAAGAAACTGCCCATTTGTTTACTGAGTATAGCTTGTTACACATAGGACAATCGAGCATGGCAAAATTCTGCCCATCACCAGGAACAACATGATGCCATGTAAATGGGTGTGGCCCACGTGGTCCGTGGGCCGCACCAGTGGTCCGTGGGGCGCACCAGTGGTCCGTGGGCCGCACCAGTGGTCCAGTGGCCGCACCAGTGGTCCAGTGGCCGCACCAGTGGTCCGGGGACCGTCCTCACCACTCAATGGTGATTACCATAGATCTCTTAATTGGTCCTCATCGCCAGAATCGTAATTACTCTGTGGGTGTCGTCGCGACGGTAGTGTACTTAGTGCTATAATATCAACGTCGCGTTGTGTAGTGTTGTTGGTCGTGTAGCGGGGGTGTAGCGGTGGTGTAGCGGTGGTGTAGCGGTGGTGTAGCGGTGGTGTAGCGGGGGTGTAGCGGTGGTGTAGCGGGGGTGTAGCGGGGGTGTAGCGTGGCGGTCGCGGAGGAGTCGGCAGAACAGCTCATCACAGACAACGTCATAAGGGAACCATGTAATCGATATCTGCCATTCAATTTCCTGCTGCATAATTAATGAGATAAGGGAGTGAGGGGCCTGTAAATTATGACACCCAGTACGGTACAGCGGGGTACACACGTCCCACGGTACACCCTCTGTCCCATGGTACAGCCCCCTGTCTCATGCTACAACCCCCTTGTCCCACGGTACAACCCCCTGTCCCACGGTACAACCCCCTGTCCCACGATACACCCGCTGTCCCACGGTACGCTCCCCTGTCCCTTGGTACAACCCCCTGTCCCACGGTACAACCCCCTGTCCCACGGTACAACCCCCTGTCCCACGATACACCCGCTGTCCCATGGTACACCCCCTGTCCCTTGGTACAACCCCCTGTCCCACGGTACAACCCCCTGTCCCTTGGTACAACCCCCTGTCCCACGATACACCCGCTGTCCCACGGTACAACCCCCTGTCCCTTGGTACAACCCCCTGTCCCACGGTACATTTCCTGTCTCATTATTTTCGAAATCTCACAAGACAGGAAAAAGTCCCTGAAGACAAAATTAACATAACTGTAATCTCAACCTCCACCAACAAGATAATGCTAACCTACTTGGAGAGCACCAAGACCGCCCTGGATGCTCCTGAAGAACGCTACAGGCACCAAACGAAACGCCTTGAAAGAGACGATGTCATCTATGCCTTTGCGTGAACACTTGGGAACTGTCAGCCCCGACGATCTCAATATATAGGCAAGACGATCTCAATATATAGGCAAGACGATCTCAATATATAGGCAAGACGATCTCAATATATAGGCAAGACGATCTCAATATATAGGCAAGACTCAATATATAGCCTATTTAGAAATAGGCATCTATTTCTAAATGCATGACAGTGCAATCGGCAAAAATATATCTCATTCCACCATCAACAGGCAATTCAAACTTGGGGACATTCCACCATCTTCAAGACGAACACAGAATAGGTAGATCAGTGGCCTCGAGTCCTCATCGACTGCTTGGCATAAGCTCTACTTCATGTCTTAAGGTTATATATATATTGTTGTAGCAGACTTGTGTCCATTTCGCCTCCGCCGCCAAGGATGTTGACAGACTCATCGAAACATATCTTCTTTTCGAGATTTTATACTTTAACTTATTTTTTCAAGTGAAGAACATAACTCTAGAGAAGATTCATGAGAGAATCATTAACCTAACTCTTTATATCATATTTAATACATGAGGAGAGTAATTATGTCACACACACACACACATTATATATATATATATATATTACACAAACACATATACAAGATTTTTAATTTCAAACTGCCACTTCGAGTTTGGCATACAATGTATTAGAGGAAGATTTCTATCTCGTCCAGTAACTTAATTACCATAAAAAAAAAAACATTTTATAAATATGCACAAACATGAATTGAAAATATTCCCAGTGGGAGGCGGCCATGTTCCTGCATCTCTTTATGTGTATTTTACGTTCACGTTCATTGCTCTCTCTCACTCTCTCTCTCTCTCTCTCTCTCTCTCTCTCTCTCTCTCTCTCTCTCTCTCTCTCTCTCTCTCTCTCTCTCTCTCTCTCTCTCTCTCTCTCTCCTGCGCCTCGCCTCCCTCCACCTTCTCCCTCATTTCCATCAATAGAGCAAGATGGACCAAGTCTGATGGAGTTTAATGAATACAAATTAATTATTTCTTGGTGGGCGGCTGGTTGGCCACGAGATGGTTAATTAGTGGTCAAAGAAAACGGGAACGTGGTGGGTTGGAGGGGGAGACTGGAGCACTTTAGGTCCCGGGGAATTAATGTTGCAGCAATCTAGTCCTGGGAGGCTTGATCCCCGGGGCCTCGACGATAGAGCATTAGAGCCACGACTCTGTTGCAGTTGAGCCCCGGGGCCTATACCCCTGTTGCAGTAGAGCACTGGGGCCTATACCCTGGTGCAGTAGAGCTCCGGAGCCTACACCCTGGTGCAGTAGAGCCCCGGAGCCTACACCCTGGTGCAGTAGAGCCCCGGAGCCTACACCCTGGTGCAGTAGAGCCCCGGAGCCGACACCCTGGTGCAGTAGAGCCCCGGAGCCTACACCCTGGTGCAGTAGAGCCCCGGAGCCTACACCCTGGTGCAGTAGAGCCCCGGAGCCTACATCCTGGTGCAGTAGAGCCCCGGAGCCTACACCCTGGTGCAGTAGAGCCCCGGAGCCTACACCCTGGTGCAGTAGAGCCCCGGAGCCTACACTGTGGGGCAGTAGAGCCCCGGAGCCTACACTGTGGGGCAGTAGAGCCCCGGAGCCTCCACCCTGGGGGGCTCCACGAAGAAAAACTTACACGCAAGCGTCGAAATTTGTAAAGCATATTAACATATAAACAAGATGGAACTTGATTTTTACCTTGAAATGCTGAGGCTAAGTTGGTGTGTTGTTATGGGTGGGGGGGGGGGGCCTCCCTCTCTCCCTCACTTTCCTTCCTCGCTCCCTCCCTCACTTACCCCCCCCCCTCACTTCTTCCCTCCTTCCTTTTCCCCCCTTTCACTCCCTGACTCTCCTTCCCTCCCTATCTCATTCCTTCCCTCTCCCTCTCTCTCTCTCTCTCTCTCTCTCTCTCTCTCTCTCTCTCTCTCTCTCTCTCTCCCTCTCTCTCTCCCCTCCCATATACAGTCAGTGTATTTACTGAAGGTCAGTACTCAACGAGAGCCACCACGTACACCTCAGTAAAAGCGAATGCAATTTTTCACTCGAAAAATCATACTTTCATATGTGTGTGTGTGTGTATGTGTGTGTGTGTGTGTGTGTGTGTGTGTGTGTGTGTGTGTGTGTGTGTGTGTGTGTGTGTGTGTTTGTTTTCCACATTGTTCCTTAGTGTGTGAGGGGGGGGGGTGCCTATACTATGATCTGTTTTGCTGTTGTAATTAACACTGTACTTGTGTGGCATGCGACACTGTTAGGAAAGTGGGACTAGAGGTACACAAGGTCTCCAGCATGACCGAGGAATAACATGTACAGTGAGCTGAGCCTAACTCACAAATTGCTAATTTATGATAGTATTTACCCAGGACTATTTTGACTCGCCTTATTCCATCATACAACATGCTATCGTCTGCCCCACTCAGGCACTGTCCCCCCCACACTGCCTTATCACTGCATATTTTCCCACCGGGCTTCTGAACGTTCAGTTGGCACTGTATTGATCGTTACACTACACATTACCCCACTACAGGTTGCTTGATCACAACCACCTGCGTCGTTGGCCTCATCTAAAACGACAATAACACTGCAACAAATTGTATTTTTTGTTTTTTCAGTATAACAGAAACAGTAAAATAACAGTATCCAGTTCCTGGATACTGTTATTTTCTGACTGCTTATGCCTCCAAATCATACAGAATGGCGGGCGATGAGTCACAATAACGTGGCTAAAGTATGTTGACCAGACCACACACTATAGAATGTGAAGGGACGACGACGACGTTTCGGTCCGTCCTGGACCATTCTCAAATCGATTTGAGAATGGTCCAGGACGGACCGAAACGTCGTCGTCCCTTCACATTCTAGTGTGTGGTCTGGTCATCATAGAGAATGGCTGCTGTGTTCCTCAAGCTTTGCTGTGACCTTTGTCTCAGCCGAGTGAAGACGTCTTGAAGGTACCTAAAGACTGTTGACTTATGATACAATGTCGCAGCTCGGGGATGAAGAGTCACCAGCCTCCAGAGACCATCAGGTCGTCTCTCTCTCACCTGTGTGAGGCAAAGGTTGAGAGAAATAATGGTTTTATACACTTTGGGGCATAAGCAATTACAAAATATCGCTTAATACCCCAGGAAGGATAAAAATGTTTCGTTGTGCGATAGCACCGGCGTGCGTGCGTGCGTGCGTGCGTTAATCTCCCATTTCTACCTGAGGAGAGAGAGAGAGATGGGAGAGGAGAGAGGGCTGTGACGGGGAAGGGTTGAGCCAAACCCGTTCCTCCAAACTCACATCTCCGTTTAACCTCAGCGGCGATAATTTGACAGCAATTTAGAAATGTGTATAATTTACCTGAATTTACCCCGAGCTCGAGGGGCCCACCATACCTCACGTTTTGACCTATGGGCAAAAAAGTGTCTCCTGTTTTCAATGCCACATTGTGGCTTGTTCAACATGAATCCCTTGCCCCTTGTATGTGTTACATCTGACCTGCTTAAGAATTGGTCTGCATAAATATCCTCCAAACTGGGGCCGTGACGAGGATTCGAACCTGCGTCCGGGAGCATCCCACACACTGCCTTAATCGACTGAGCTACGACAGGGTTAAAAGCCTTTTAACCCTGTCGTAGCTCAGTCGATTAAGGCAGTGTCTGGGATGCTCCCGGACGCAGGTTCGAATCCTCGTCACGGCCCTTGATGATTTGTTCGTCCTCCAAACTATTCCCGCCAGAAACTTGTACAGTTGAATAGCCACCTTTCCATGAAGTCAAAGGTACCTTAGACTGTTGCCAGAGGTTTGGTTGTGACTTGCCAGCCACTTGAACGTGTTGAAATTGAAATTGAAATAAGTTTATTGAGGTAAAATACACACAAAGGGATGAGGTAGCTCAAGCTATTCTCACCCCATTCAGTACAACGTGTTAATATATACATAGACACACATCACAAATAAACATATTACCAAACATTCTGAGAGGTAAACATATACATTTCCTCCTTCACAGCAACTGGTGGTGGATTCTGACACCAAGGTTCTTTTCTTCTATCTGCTGCAAGGTAATGATGTTGATTTGCTAGTTGAGATGGTCACTATCATGCCCCCGTAGTGCAAGGTCTTGCATTTTTCGTATTAAAAAAGGCATCTGCCAGGCATCCGAGCATTTATGGGGTTCGCGAAGATCCCTTTGTGAAGCCACAAGATTCCGGTCTCCGTGGTGTAGTGGTAAGACACTCGCCTGGCGTTCCGCGAGCGCTTTGCCATGGGTTCGTATCCTGGCCGGGGAGGATTTACTGGGCGCAAATCCTTAACCGTAGCCTCTGTTTAACTCAACAGTGAAATGTGTACTTGGTTGTAACAAGGATTCTTCGCGGCAGGGGATCGTATTCCAGGGACCTGCCCGAAACGCTACGCGTACTAGTGGCTCTACAAGAATGTAACAACTCTTGTATATATCTCAAAAAAAAAATCACTTCCTACTTAGCTACAGATTTTGGAATCGTCTGCAAATTTGCTCATGTGACGGGATAATATTCTCGTCTATGTCATTGATGTAAATGACAAAGAGGGCTGATCCCCCCAAGATGGAGCCTTGCGGTACTCCACTCAGCACATTTATACAATCAAGTTCATATCCATTTAGGACCACTCTCTACTTTCTTTGTTTTAACCATTGTTTTAATCCATTCAAATTCTCTACCATTTATTCCACGTGCTTGTAATTTCCTTGCCACTTTCATTTGCTACCTTATCAAAAGCTTTAGTGAAGTCCATGTACACTACACCCTCTGGTGAGTCCCTTGTCTCAATAGCTGGTAACTGTTTCCAACTATATGACCAAGTCTGTAAGGCAGGATTTATTGGCAACAAACCCATGTTGCCTTTATGTTATATTAGAATATTGACAGCGAGGAAGACTTGAGAATGACAATTGACTTGAGAATGGTCCAGGACGGACCGAAACGTCGTCGTCCCTTCACCTTCTAGTGTGTGGTCTGGTCAACATACTTTAGCCACGTTATTGTGACTCATCGCCTGTATTGACGGTGAGATGGTGAATGATTCTCTATCTTAGAATTACCTCAAGGAACTTGCAGATATGAGAGGTTAGAGTGATCGTTCGGTAGTTTTTAAATTTCTTTCTGCCTTTCTTGAGGATAGGGGTGATATTTGCATATTTCCAATTTAGGAAAACTATCCCTTGGTTCACAGATTTTCTGAAAATGAGTTTCAATGGAAGACACAGTTCCTCTACCAGTTCCTTTATGACTTTAGATTGAATTCCATCCAAAACTGGGGCTTTTGAATCTGTTAGTTTGACAATGCTTTTCCTGATTATTTTTGCACTCTATAAGAATATGCCTTAATTTACCCCTGTCCCCTGGTTCAAACATTTGCATGGGTATTGGTATGTTGTCTAACCTCTCTAGCGTGAACACTCTAGCGTGAACACTCTAGCGTGAACACTCTAGCGTGAACACTCTAGCGTGAACACTAGCGTGAACACTCTAGGGTGAACACTCTAGGGTGAACACTCTAGGGTGAACACTAGCGTGAACACTTTAGGGTGAACACTCTAGGGTGAACACTTTAGGGTAAACACTAAAGCGTGAACACTCTAGGGTGAACACTCTAGGGTGAACACTTTAGGGTAAACACTAAAGCGTGAACACTCTAGGGTGAACACTTTAGGGTGAACACTCTAGGGTGAACACTCTAGGGTGAACACTCTAGGGTGAACACTAAAGCGTGAACACTCTAGGGTGAACACTCTAGGGTGAACACTCTAGGGTGAACACTCTAGGGTGAACACTAAAGCGTGAACACTCTAGGGTGAACACTCTAGGGTGAACACTAAAGCGTGAACACTCTAGGGTGAACACTTTAGGGTAAACACTCTAGGGTGAACACTCTAGGGTGAACACTTTAGGGTAAACACTCTAGGGTGAACACTCTAGGGTGAACACTCTAGGGTGAACACTCTAGGGTGAACAAGTATTCAGAGTGTTAACTACCATTTTATCGTCAATTATAACTTAGTTGGTCTGTTTTTTTTTCAGGAATGTACAGAGTCTCTTGTCATGGTTTGACTTGACACATATAAACCCCTCCACCTGCTTAGATGGTTCTTCTTGCAGCTATGTGCATCATAGTACAAACTTTGATATACTAAGCAAATAGTACAATTTTGTACTATTCACTTTATAGCCTGAAGAAATGAAGCTAAAAAAACTAACTTAAATATTCCTAGGCCTATTATAGTACACATATGTACTATATTAGGCCTCGGATACCGTGTATTAGGCCTAAGAAGGTTAGGTTTGATTAGTTTGTCTTTGTAAAGTAGAAAATAGTTTTCCGGTTTGTCCAAATATAATAGTACCGATTTCTACTTTCTAATTGCGTTGTACGTCGGTATTTACCCCAGACCTAGCACGACCCATCCCCCCTCCTCCCCGCCCATGACTAGCCCAACCTCCACTAGGTAAACCAACCAACTAGTTTCTAGTTCAAATTTACAAAACTCATAATTCTTAGTTTACAATGAATAAGAATTAACCGGGCGGAGCCCAACACGTTCAGGCCCGGGGGCCACACAGGTAACTCCAACAGTCTCTACGGAAATGTCCGTAATTATGGCCAATTATAGAAGCAGTTATACAATTAAAAACAACAGTCATTTTGCACGCATGTTGGTAGCCGCGAGACTGGCCGGCTCCAACAGTTACTTCCAGAACACGGAACTTCAACATTTATCATTAAAAATGCTGTTTTATTTATATATATACCTTGTATGTTTATGGCTAGGGGTATTTACCGTATTTACAGGTAAATACGGTTGTTAAATAGGGTAGTAATACGGTTGTTAGAGTAAACTCACTTATTAGTGCACTAATTATTAGGGCACTCACTTATTATTACTAAATGAGTGCCCTAATAATTTACAATGCTAAACAGCATATTATATTTTACATATATATATATATATATATATATATATATATATATATATATATATATATATATATATATATATATATATATATATATATGTATATATATATGTCGTACCTAGTAGCCAGAACGCACTTTTGGGCCAACTATGCAAGGCCCGATTTGCCTAATAAGCCAAGTTTTCCTGAATTAATATATTTTCTCTAATTTTTTTCTTATGAAATGATAAAGCTACCCATTTCATTATGTATGAGGTCAATTTTTTTTTATTGGAGTTAAAATTAACGTAGATATATGACCGAACCTAACCAACCCTACCTAACCTAACCTAACCTATCTTTATAGGTTAGGTTAGGTTAGGTAGCCGAAAAACAAATAATTCATGAAAACTTGGCTTATTAGGCAAATCGGGCCTTGCATAGTAGGCTGAGAAGTGCTTTCTGGCTACTAGGTACGACATATATATATATATATATATATATATATATATATATATATATATATTATTCTGTTCTCCATGGATCAACAAAGTTGATCATGTCATTGTCAACAAAGTTGACACATGGTGTATTCGACATTTGGGTTTTGAGAGAGCTGGCAGATACGTCTATATCCCAGGCGTATTCTTGCCACTATAACATCACATTGCCGAGTTCTTTCCCAATTACTTCCATATATAAATCTATCCTTACGATAGTTATCATAATGTTTAATGCTACAGCTTCCAGGTCTTTGTGAATATGTTAGGTCAGTAAGATTTTCATCAGATATGTCAGAATTCTCTTTATCACTGCTAATGAAACACTCATAATAATTTCTACTACTGGTCTACTACAGGCTGTCTTTGCAAGCATATCAACAGCATCATGCTTTGAGATGCCAACATGTGAGGGTATCCAAAGGAATTTAATTTCAAATTTTTTTTTCTTTAGCGGCTAAAACATTTGTTCGAATATCATTAATTTCTGGGTGTTACGGCTTTGTGCGTTCAATGTTCCCAGGACCGAGCTTTGGGGCTGTCCGAGCATAAGAGGTCCCAGGACCGCGCCCCGGGGCACTCCCAGCATAAGAGAGGTCCCAGGACCGCGCCCCGGGGAACTCTCAGCATAAGAGAGGTCCCAGGACCGCGCCCCGGGGCACTCCCAGCATAAGAGAGGTCCCAGGACCGCGCCCCGGGGCACTCCCAGCATAAGAGAGGTCCCAGGACCGCGCCCCGGGACTCCCAGCATAAGAGAGGTCCCAGGACCGCGCCCCGGGGCACTCCCAGCATAAGAGAGGTCCCAGGACCGTGCCCCGGGGCACTCCCAGCATAAGAGAGGTCCCAGGACCGAGCCCCAAGGGCACTCCACTTAAAAGGTCTCCCACTATGATTGAACTTCATACTAATGTACCTCCCAGATAACTCACTTGGCGTAGCTACCTCAACATGGCGCGCTGACGAGCGGAACCTTCAGGGCGCGGATGGAGGGGGTCCCGGCTGCCCCCGTCCTCCCTGCTCTGAGATGCGCCACACAAGCTGGGAAAGATTGGAAGTCAATTTGTCTAACACTAAAATTGAGAGAAAACAAAAGCGAAATCACGTTTGTGAATCCCTTAATTACTATTCTATGTTGCTCAAGATGAAGACGAATGGCTTCTGCCATTAATGATTCAGGGAGGTAAGTCTCCTGTAACTGGTGGTAAGGTAATTGGATGATAGTTCGACGCAAGTGATTACCGCATGCGGGCGCCGTCATTACCGCAGGTGGAGGTAGACTAGGAGACGGGGACGGCACAGAACAGCCTCCAGGAAGGGGGGGGGGGAGGGAGGCTGCCAGCCCAGACTCTAATATTTAATGCGTGTGGAACAAGTTGAAACTCGGGAGCAGTTTGTGGAGAATTAGCGAGCAGTTGGAGCCAGCTAAAGACCTGTCCCTGCTCACTTGATGATGATGAAACGAGTACAAAAAATACGCCCCAGAGCCGTGGCGGCGAATTCCCACACCCACCCACTGACGACCCGCTCATTAGCAGGCCTCGAATTACTCAGATTGTCTGGGCCTCCTGCAAGATAATTGCGTGACGCGAATTGATCCAGTTTTGTTTGACAGTTGCGGCGGGTTAGCGGGGGATTTAGACCCGGCCTAACGGGTGAGAGGAACATCTAGGGAAGATAGTTCATTAACCCTCGGTCCCAACACCTCGCTTCCATGGCCGGAGTTTTGTCACTTGTGCAGATGACGAAGGTGTTCAGCCCGTCGGAGTTCGGGTTGTTAAATGTGGAATTGCATAATATGTGGCTTGTGTTGAAGGTGAGCTTGTGGTAAGACAGTGTTGTTAAGAGATGCTGGTCAGCTGCTCCAGCTTCCAGCGATCATCACTATGGTGTATCACACCCCCAGAGGTCCCCCAGCGTGGTGAACCACACCCCCAGAGGTCCCCAGAGTGGTGAACCACACCCTAGAGGTCCCCAGCGTGGTGAACCACACCCCCAGAGGTCCCCCAGAGTGGTGAACCACACCCCCAGAGGTCCCCCAGAGTGGTGAACCACACCCCTAGAGGTCCCCAGCGTGGTGAACCACACCCCCAGAGGTCCCCAGCGTGGTGAACCACACCCCCAGAGGTCCCCAGAGTGGTGAACCACACTCCTAGAGGTCCCCAGAGTGGTGAACCACACCCCCAGAGGTCCCCAGCGTGGTCAACCACACCCCCAGAGGTCCCCAGAGTGGTGAACCACACCCCAGAGGTCCCCCAGCATGTCCCCAGCCTCCAGGGGCGCTACCATAGGGGTGGATGGAAGTGAAGTTACCAGTATCGATAATTCTGTCCAGACACCAATGCTCATGACGCTGCAATTTGCACACACAGCTTGGAACTGGCCATTGTAGAGAGGCGTTCGTCATCCTTTGAAGGTCAGAGGTGGGGAACTGACCTTTAGGGCAGTGGGCGTAGGCGGGTCAGTTCTGGTGGCAGTCAACAGAGGGCGGGGGCGGGTCAGTTCTGGTGACAGTCAACAGAGGGCGGGGGCGGGTCAGTTCTGGTGACAGTCAACAGAGGGCGCGCGGGTGGGTCAGTTCTGGTGACAGTCAACAGAGGGCGGGGGCGGGTCAGTTCTGGTGACAGTCAACAGAGGGCGGGCGGGCGGGTCAGTTCTGGTGGCAGTCAACAGAGGGCGCGCGGGCGGGTCAGTTCACCTGACAGTCAACAGAGGGCGGGCAGCAAAATACTTTGGCCTTCTCCCGCCTCGACATGGCGGCGGGAATTTCAAGAATGCTCTCGCTTTTTTAAAAGTTGTTCTATTCTTCGGTAATTAGCGTCGATAATTACATTTTTGCCATTCTCAGCCAGGAAGTCTTGGGATAATAAGGTGACTTTTACGGGATCACCGGAGATACTTTTAAAAATATCTCGAGCGAAGACATATATATATGTCGCACCTACTAGCCAGGGTTGCCTAACAAGAGGAATTTTCGTGAAATATTTAATTTTCCTAAATTTTGTCTCGTGAAATTATAAAGTTTTCATTGTATTATTTATCATTGCAATATTATGTTATTTGAGTCAAAACTAACATAGAACCTTGATCAAATTTAACCTAACCTATCCAAACCTAACATAACTAAGTCATGTTAATTCAGGTTCCTAATACAATATTGTTAGAAATTGCATTGTTAGAAATGAAACGCTGTGGAAATAAATATTTGAAAATAATAAAAATCATTAGGTTTGTCAGGCAAATCGGACCTTGCATTCTACGTGAATTGATGAAGATTAAGCCAGTCAAGAGGTGGCATGGGCATGAATAGCCCGTAATACTACGTCAAGTAGTGAGGTTCTCCGCACCTTTTGGCCTAGTATGCAAGGTCCGATTTGCCTAACTAGCAGTGATTTTCGTTATTTTCAAATATTTCTTTCCAAGTTGATTTATTCTAATATTATTATATTATATTAAGAACATGAATTACTGACTGATCAAATTACTGATGATTTCATAAAATTTCTGTTAGTTTAACTCAAATTAAAAAAATAGAAATCCTATGGCGCCGATGAGTCACAATAACGAGGCTTGGGGATATGAGAATTAAACCACACTCCAGGGGACAGATTCACGAAGCAGTTACGCAAGTACTTACGAACCTGTACATCTTTTATCAATCTTTGGCGGCTTTGTTTACAATTATTAAACAGTTAATGAGCCCCGAAGCACCAGGAGGCTGTTCATAACAATAACAACAGTTGATTGGGACGTTTTCATGCATGCAAACTGTTTAATAAATGTAACCAAAGCCGTTAAAGATTGAGGAATGATGTACACGTTCATAAGTACTTGCGTAACTGCTTCGTGAATCTGGGAGTTTGAGGATTCGACGGCTGGCCGTCAGCGTGTGCGGTTGTGGCCCTCTATTTGCTCCGCAGTTGGCTCACAGGCCTTGGAGTCGACGGTTGAGTGGTTGTTGCGTGGATTGATTGGTGCCCTTCTGGTGCGGGGTACGGTTTATCATGGGGTCTACTATGCCTCCTATAAAGCGGACTACATCGGCTGGCCTTGAATTTCCATCCCCCGTGGATCATAACGTCTGTTGGCGTAGTTCACGTGGACATGTTGCGTGTCAATATATCGGACTTGGTTGGCATCCAGCTTATTCGGGACCGGCGTGTGGTGGTGAAATTTCAGCGGGCATCGTGAAGGTGGTCAACCTAAGTGTGACGACTATATACGTGGCGGTGGCAGGTGCTTCGTTCGAAATGCCGGATGGACTTTTGGTCTGGATGTTAGGGCGTTTTGGAAAGCTCAGTATCAGATGGAACAAAGTCGGGATTCCTCTTCTGCTTTGGTGTTCATGTCTGGCGAAGCTGCTTCGCCTGTGGGGGTGGGTGTTCCCCCTCATCTAGGGTAGTGTCGCCGGTGCCTCTTCTATGGAGGGTGTGCGTCCCCATCGACGCGTCCAGGATACATCTCTACCGACTGCGCTGGTGTCTGAGCAGAAATGACATACGAAAGCTGCCAGGTTGTGGACCCATGGATGTGAGGACTCTATGGAGAAGATGGAAGATAAGCTGGGTGTGGTGACTGAGGTGGTTGTCTGGGAGCAGGATAGGGGTGAGGGTGCTCCCTCACCGGTACCGGCCTGCGGGGGTTCTCCAGTGCAGGTGGGCCGCGTTGGGGGGTCGTTGAGCCTGGTGGCGGTTTCCGGCGATGGAAATGATTTACGTCTGGTGTTAAAGAGGGATCCTCTCGCCCCGCGTCAGGGGAGGTTCCCTTCTCAGTGCCGCCCCTGATGTTCAGGGTTCTGCTGGTGATTCCCCGGGTGGTGTTCCGGTTCTGTCGGTGCAGCCGATACCTGACGGTTAGATCTTTTGTGCTTCACTCTTCCTGTCCCAGTGGCTCCTCATCTTACTTGTGCCTCCCTAAATGTTCACGGGCTTCATCCTCTGGCGACTCAGTTGGGTCTCAACTCGATGCTTCGTCGCCACAAGGTCGACGTGGCTTTCATCCAGGAGCATAATGTCCGGGATGTGAGCATGCTGCAGGGGCTAGTCGATTGGTTTCTGGTATTGTGAACCCTTCCCGGTTGTTGAAAGACGGTACGTTAGTTTTTATTTCTAAATGGATGCTGATTTCTGTGACGCATATGGAGATGGATGATGATAGGCGGATTTTGTTTGTGCGAATATCATATCTGGGGTCAGTGATTCCTTTGTTGAATGTTGAATGTTTATGCACCTACTGGTTCTGCTCGGCGGTAGGAGAGGGAGGCTTTCTTTGTTACTGAGGTATTGCATGCATTTTCTGAGACATGATACTAAGTCTATGTTTTTGGGGAGATTTCGTGTTATATTGGCACGGGACTGAGTAGTCTTCTTTCTGTGAATGTGTCCCTTGCTTCGGTTGAAACGCTGCGGTGTTGTAGAAGAAGACTGGTGTATCCCAGTTCCCGGATGCTGTCCGGACACTCTTCAGGAACTTGGACGAAGAAGCCTTCCAAGCTCTGTACTCAACTGACGTGCGGTGTTTTGGGTTTCGGGATGCGGCTGTTGTTCATTGGGGTGTTTTGGAGTTTACTTTTGTCTCTCGTGTTTCGAGTTCCCGGATAGATAGGTGTTATGTTCATAAATTGGAGGGGGCTGTGAACTCTTTTTCTTACGGTTCCAGTTGCTTTCTCTGACCACTTTATGGTGGTTGCGGAGGTTGGTGTTCGGAGCCAGGTGCGGGTGAGAAAGGATTCGTGGAAACTCAATTTTAGTTTGCTACAGTGTCCTGACGTTCGTGAAGTAGTTCGGGTTCGGTGGGCTTTGATGCTCGAACATAAACGATGTTTTCCTTGTCTCTTAGACTCGTGGGACTGGTGTAAGGGCGAGTGTTGGAGGCTGTTTATTTATGTTGCGAAGCGGAAGTCAGCTGAACGATTTGGTTTGTTGAATGTGTTGCAGGCTAGGTTGACTCTTGTATGGTTTGGTGAATAGGGGGTTTGATAGATTTGACGGGGTTCTGTTGTGTAAAGAAGTGATACGTGGGTTGAGGGAGGAGATGACTGCGGGGATTGCAGGTCAGGGCAGGGGTTGGGGAACGTCTTTTGCAGTTCTTGCTTCGGAAGGAGGGGGATCGTGAGATGGTATTGATGACGAATCTCCATATGCATAATAGTTCGGTTTTGTAGAATACGGATGGGGTACATTTTTATGTTCAGTGGGAGATTGAAGATCTTTATAGGAGGGTGGAGGGGGATCGGGGATTGGAGGATTTTTTCTTGGGTATTGTTTTTTCTTGAGTTTTGTTCTGGATTGTCGTCGTTGGACTGTTCGGTTCTGGAAGGTGAGGTTGGTCGTACAGAGATTAGGGATGTGGTTTGGTCTTTGAGGAATGCTAAGGTGCAAGGGTCTGATGGGCTGCCATCGGAGTTGTGTGTGTCATGTTGGGATATTATTGGGTCTGATTTCCAGGTGGTGGTTCAGTTTTGTTTCGAACACATGCGGTTGGCTGAGTCACAGACTCTTGGCATTGTGAGGCTCTTCCCTAACCTGGTGACTTGAGATTCATTGTTTGGGTGGTTTAGGTGGCTCTGAGGGGGTCGCATCTCGCCCCCAAACAGCGGGAGTTGATGTTCCGGTTCCTCCACGAGATCCTTCCTACCAATGCCCGTTTATGTTGGGTATTGTGGTTTCGGACTGTTGTGCACATTGTCAAGAGAGAGAGTCACAATTGCATATTTTTTACACTTCTGTCGACGGGTCTCATGTTTGGTGGACTGAGTTCTGGGCACCAAAGCTGCCTACTGTGGTACTGATTTACGGGTGGATTAGGTAAGGGTTTTTCTTCCTGTCGTTTCCAGTGAGAAACTGGAAAATTCGGAACACTTTGGATGTTTTGATTACGGATTACAAATTTTGTTTGTGGGCTGGTAGGTTGGAGAGGTACGACGTGGCTCAACTCTTGGAGTTCCTGAAGGGTCGGATGTGCTACATTATGTGGGGGGTGTGGGGGTAGTTTCCGAGGGTCCTTGATAGGCGATTTACGGTGGCCTTTGTCGCGTGTGCTTGCGAGGTGTAGGTTTGTGTGTGTGTGTGTGTGTGTGTGTGTGTGTGTGTGTGTGTGTGTGTGTGTGTGTGTGTGTGTGTGTGTGTGTGTGTGTGTGTGTGTGTGTGTGCACACCTGCGTATGTCGTTCTGTCCTGTTGCTTTCCTGCTTGGGTGGTGTTCAAGGGTTTATGGATGTTTCTGTGGTTGACTTTAGTGGTTTATATTGTTGACCAGACCACACACTAGAAGGTGAAGGGACGACGACGTTTCGGTCCGTCCTGGACCACTCTCAAGTCGATTTTATATTGCTCCTTGGGTTGAGGCATCGACTAGACTTGTGTGTATGTCGTATAATCTTGTAATTTATGTGTGTGTGTGTTTGAGACTTAATGTGTTCTCTTTGTTCAATTGTGTTATGTTTGTTGCCCGTGTGGTGGATGTCTGTTCTTTCCTGTTTTTGTTGGGTGGTGTCTCACGTTACATTGAGTATTCTATTTCAATTATCTGTGAATTTATATCCCGCTGGTGTATTTGGGGCACTTTGTGTGTGTGTGTGTGTGTGTGTGTGTGTGTGTGTGTGTGTGTGTGTGTGTGTGTATCATGTTGCAAGGTTCAGAGACGTGTCCTCATTTTCTTGCTTAGCGTCTGTATAATTTTGTTCTAGCAATGTGTTGTGTATAATTCTCATTTCTTCAATGATGTTGTTCATTCCGTTACGTTAGATGCTTATTTTCTCTGTAATTGTTTGATGATTGTATGTACGTTGGAGTCGAATTTCCCTTATTGTGAACTTTCTATTTTATAAAGACGAAACAAAATTCCCCTGTTCCTATAACCTCCCGTGTAAATGAAACAAAATACACGAACAATACAATCCTATTGAATACAATCCTACTGAATACAATCCCTCACAATACACGAACTTCCCTACATATATCCGGCTGAAATTCCTACCTCCTATTTTCTGGAGAAGGGAAGGGAATTATCAGGGGGGAAGCGCCAAGCCATTACGACTATATATAACACTTGGATGGGATCAGGATAAGGATATGGGATGGGACGGTGGGATGGGGTGATAACTATTCACTCCCTTCCTGGAGGGAGTGAATGGTTATCAGTTAACGCAGCTGGTGGATGGTGACCCCCAACTGGTGGATGGTGACCTCCAGCTGGTGGATGGTGACCCCAGCTGGTGGATGGTGACCCCCAGCTGGTGGATGGTGACCCCCAGCTGGTGAGGGGAGCTGGCCAGCAACACAGTGTTCCCACTGTGATGGCGCTACTTGCCCTCTCCGTGGAGTTACTTTGATGCCAGAAATTCACCAAGCTCTCTGCACGGCAATATTTACAGCACTCACAGCAAAACACGCAACACACACACAAGTAGCAACACGCACAACAGCAACACCCACAACAGCAACACCCACGCAACAACATCTGTAAAAAGCACATACATTACCATCAAAATAAAAGCAGATGTCGCAGTAGCAGCAGCAGCAGGTAACCAAAGCAATATCTTCAGCAGCAGGAGGACAAGCAGCAGCAGCAGCAGGACAAGCAGGAGCAGCAGCAGGAGCAGCAGCAGCAGCAGCAGGAGGACAAGCAGCAGCAGCAGGAGCAGCAGCAGCAGCAGCAGCAGCAGCAGCAGCAATACCAGTTGGTACATTATCAATTAGCAAGATGCAAATGAGGGGTTGAGGGAGGGAGATAAACTTCTCAGTGTGAGGGGGCCTCCAGGACTGAACACGGCTTTCATTAATTTGGCACCACCGGTAATGCTGCGCGAGTCTGGTCTCTGACAGTGTCTTTAAGTGCATGTCTACACCTGGCTAGTTAGGCTAGTTGTTGACGTGGTGTTGTGGGTGGTTGTGTTGTGAGTGTGTCGTGAGTGTGTGGTGTATAAACAAACAGACAACAGCAATCATCATCTCTACCCTCCTTTTCCCTCCTCCGAAGATCTGCTAAACTTGGTAGACAGTCTCCAGCACCAGCCTTCACAAGCCAACTACTTCTCGCAGATATTAATTTCCTCATACAATGAACTTTACGCTTTATTTCCATCGACATTCAATTTTCGCGATTTGCATAAACTGTGCTTCTATGATCTGCCTCGCAAGTTGTGAGGTGTGAGGCGGGTGGCCAAGTTTGGGAGCCCTGAAGCGCGATATTAGCTCACGACGTAACTATATTATGTCCGCCCTGCCCACGCCTGCCCTGCCCACACCTGCCCTGCCCACACCCGACCCTGAGGCTAAACCATAAGTTGACAACGAAACATACTTCAGTGTCTTATTGTAAGTAGGAGTGGTCATTCCCTCGTCTACTGTGGTTGTGATCATAACTCCGGCGTGGTGGCACAGTCGCCGTGGTGGCACAGTCGCCGTGGTGGCACAGTCAGTCCACTGTCGTTTACTCTGGAGTCGAACCCTCACCTTTAGGGGCATCGATGTATATTTACAAATATAGCCAGGATGTGCGTAGTGTGCCACCAGAGACAGGTGTTGGTGCTTGTTGCAGCAGTGACAGGTGTTGGTGCTTGTTGCAGCAGTGACAGGTGTTGGTGCTTGTTGCAGCAGTGACAGGTGTTGGTGCTTGTTGCAGCAGTGACAGGTGTTGGTGCTTGTTGCAGCAGTGACAGGTGTTGGTGCTTGTTGCAGCAGTGACAGGTGTTGGTGCTTGTTGCAGCAGTGACAGGTGTTGGTGCTTGTTGCAGCAGTGACAGGTGTTGGTGCTTGTTGCAGCAGTGACAGGTGTTGGCGCTTGTTGTACCAGTGACAGGTGTTGGTGCTTGTTGTACCAGTGACAGGTGTTGGTGCTTGTTGTAGCAGAGACAGGTGTTGGTGCTTTTTGTACCAGTGACAGGTGTTGGTGCTTGTTGCAGCAGTGACAGGTGTTGGTGCTTGCTGCAGCAGTGACAGGTGTTGGTGCTTGTTGCAGCAGTGACAGGTGTTGGCGCTTGTTGTACCAGTGACAGGTGTTGGTGCTTGTTGTAGCAGAGACAGGTGTTGGTGCTTTTTGTACCAGTGACAGGTGTTGGTGCTTGTTGTACCAGTGACAGGTGTTGGTGCTTGTTGTACCAGTGACAGGTGTTGGTGCTTGTTGTACCAGTGACAGGTGTTGGTGCTTGTTGTACCAGTGACAGGTGTTGGTGCTTGTTGTACCAGTGACAGGTGTTGGTGCTTGTTGTACCAGTGACAGGTGTTGGTGCTTGTTGTACCAGTGACAGGTGTTGGTGCTTTTTGTACCAGTGACAGGTGTTGGTGCTTGTTGTACCAGTGACAGGTGTTGGTGCTTGTTGTACCAGTGACAGGTGTTGGTGCTTGTTGTACCAGTGACAGGTGTTGGTGCTTGGTGCAGCAGTGACAGGTGTTGGTGCTTGTTGTAGCAGTGACAGGTGTTGGTGCTTGTTGCAGCAGTGACAGGTGTTGGTGCTTGTTGTAGCAGTGACAGGTGTTGGTGCTTGTTGCAACCGTGACAGGTGTTGGTGCTTGCTGTACCAGTGACAGGTGTTGGTGCTTGTTGCACCAGTGACAGGTGTTGGTGCTTGTTGCACCAGTGACAGGTGTTGGTGCCTGCTGCAGCAGAGACAGGTGTTGCTGCTTGTTGTACCAGTGACAGGTGTTGGTGCTTGTTGTACCAGTGACAGGTGTTGGTGCTTGTTGTATCAGTGACAGGTGTTGGTGCCTGCTGCAGCAGAGACAGGTGTTGCTGCTTGTTGTACCAGTGACAGGTGTTGGTGCTTGTTGTACCAGTGACAGGTGTTGGTGCTTGTTGTATCAGTGACAGGTGTTGGTGCCTGCTGCAGCAGAGACAGGTGTTGCTGTTTGTTGTACCAGTGACAGGTGTCTCCCCCCCCCACAATAAACCCCTCAGACAACCCTCTCCCTCCACAATAACCCCCCCCCCTTGCCCTCCCCTACCCCACCCTCCTCACCCCGAACAAGAACCTGGCATCAAACAGCCAGATCCTCACACCTTGCCCCTCTTCCCCCACACGCCCCCCAGAGCCTGAAAGCAGCAGCAGCAAAAGCAGC